>NW_011368327.1:8738-40563 GCF_000735185.1 Notothenia coriiceps | reverse complement strand
TAGCTACGAGACGAGTCTCAAGCGTAGTCAGAAACGTGTGTATGCTTCGTGATCTCAAAGGTGACTACGAAGTCGTCTCTCGTGCCTGTTTCTTCTGTCGAGACGATGTCGGTACTTTATGTGACTGTATGAGGTTAAACTGTGACGAGAACTGTATAACAGAGACATGATGGGAGCAAAAAAGAGAGGAATGAGAGGGTGAACGTAGTCCTTACAGAATGAATTTGAGAAACTTGACTATGGTGGTGGTGGAGAGAGATCCACCAGGAGAAAGGAGGGTAGTAGCAGAGTCCGGACGATCAAGTTTATGGCGTGCACATTTATCAAGAGTACTCAAGGAAATAGATGAGTATGTGTAATTTGCGTGGGTGTACATGCAAAGCTGTTCATTTTAGTGTTATTTTCAAAATCAGTAAGTTGATTGTGACGTAGTGAGGTATGTGCGTAGGGGGTGAGGAGGTGGAGTAGGGTCTTTGCGGAACTGTACGGAGTTGTGGATGAGAAATTCTGAATTGCGTTGATGTGACGTCGGGGTCAATGTCCTCACAGGGGCTGGTTTTGTCGACGACCAGAGGAAGAAGTGCCTGTGGTCCGAGGGTGGGGTGGGAGAGGGCTGGTCGGACTTTACTGACGGAGTGGGGAGGAAGGGAGGACGACAGACGGGTCGTGAAGACCTTGAGCACTGCCTCTCTGGTTCGCCTGAGGGGCGCGGGCGAGTCTCTAGCTACGACTGCCGAGCGTTACTTCAGTCGGAGGTTTTATAGATGACAGCGTTTAACAAACAAGAGAGGTTGAATGACTCTGTGCCCCTCAGTATGGCACTGTTGAATGCTTGCTCATTTTAAATAAATCCTTCTTATTGAATGATTTTTTTTACGGTAGCCCCCCTGGTGACATTGGTGAGAAAAATTATTAATACGTGGCCACGTATTAATAATGCGTGGCCTACAAATGAGTTATTATGTTCCCACGCATTAGTAATTTGTGGGAACACAATAATTATTACGCAATAACTAAATCCAGATAGTCTATAGAAACTGATGACTGAGTGACAACACTACAGATGTAGCACCTCATTTCAGACAGTTTGAAACGCGAGGGCCGTGGCCGGCACGGGGTCTGCCCTCGCTCAAAGGAAAACCTCCAGCGTGACTTGAGACCGCCCCCTTGATAAATGTAATTATAATGAAGCCAGCTGCAATGGATCATGGACTCTGATACAGTACGGTAGATTTATGTCTGTAGGCTACTACTGTATAGCGGATCTTTGTTAAGATCCATATGTCACGGATAGGATCATACTATGTGCTAAATAAGAGGCATGTAATAATTTAGGCTACAAAACATCACCAAGTTTTTATTTAACAAAAGAATGTTGGTTAGTCCACAACTACTGTACAAAAAACATCAGGAAGCCCGCCGGCTCCAAAAACGAACGGGAGGAAATGCTCTCGATTTTTAATTCTAATTTAATCATCATCTTCACCACGATCATTTATGTTTATGTTCGCCGAATTTACATGAAAGCACTGACAAATATGAATATACTGTAGTCAACTTCATTAAAACGTTATTAACGTGCCTAAACTCAGTAATTCACTAAAAATATTTATATTTTAATGGAGCCTCGTCAGGCAGATCTAGGGTCCCGACGCGTAGCGGAGGGATCTTGAGTTTCCTCATTACAGAGCTCAATAATTATTGCGTGGCAACGCATTACTAATTTGTGGGAACATAATAACTAATTAGTGGCCACGCATTATTAATACGTGGCCACGTATTAATATTTTTCTCACCAATGTCACCAGGGGGGCTCCGTATAAATCTGTAGAGTATACAATAAACATAATACGTTAGAATACACAGCAATAGACCAACCTGCTTCTCAAACATTGGATACTACTGTAAGTTGTTACTTATTATTCACTATGACCTATAACAAAAATGAGTTTGAAGAATTGCTGAAAGCTTTCTATCTCCACAGGTGTTCCTCCAGGAGTTGTCAACATTGTTTTCGGCACCGGGCCAAAAGCAGGCGACGCCCTGGTCGGCCATCCTGACGTCCCATTGGTCTCCTTCACTGGCTCCACGGCCACTGCCCAGTACATCACAGAGCGGAGCGCCCCCTACTGTAAGAAGCTCTCTCTGGAGCTGGGAGGGAAAAACCCTGCCATTATTTTTGCTGACGCAGACCTGGACCGGTGCATCGAGACCACTGTTCGCTCCAGCTTCTCCAATCAGGTGAGAGAAGAGTGTTAGGAAGGGTTATCTGACTCTATTCAAGTTTTGAATTGTATTGCTGTCATTATTTTCTTTTGTATTACACATGCTTTTTTAAGGGGCTGGCACCAGTGTGTAAGCTAAACTTCAGGGGCTCCAAGAATGCCAATTCTTTGCTGCATAATTTGTAAATGTTTTTGGGATTATGCTCTAAATATATCCACTGACAGTGAAATAGTTATGGGTAATACTTGCTTTGATATGATGAGGATCTGTCTTTATGGGAATCTATGCGTCAAAAGCATTTTTTTGTAAACTAAATTACAGCTTTGTTTAGCTCATAATTTATTTCTATAGTTTTATTCTTATCATGTGTCCATGAGATAAATGCTTCAGTGACCAGACTTGTCCACATGGGGGAGATCACAGTCCATATGTTGTCATGAGGCAGCTGAATAACAACAACGTCCTGAACAATCTCAAGTTATCTTTCCGTTCCTTCCTTTCCTTAGGGGGAGATCTGCTTGTGCACCAGCAGGATTTATGTAGAGGGGAGTATTTACTCTGAGTTCCTGGAAAGGTTTGTGGCTGCGGCTAAGAAGTGGAAGACAGGTGCGCCCTCTGACCCCGGCAACGACAACGGAGCGCTCATCAGCAAAGAGCACCTGGAGAAGGTGATAATTACACATTCAAATGGTGTTGGATAAGGCTGCAACCCACAATAATTACATATTAACAATTACCTGCTAATTAGTTTCTTTTTGACTATAAAATGTCATAGAAAAGTCCAAGGGGGTTTCTCTAAATTGCTTGTTTTGTCAATCCGAAACCCCCAAAAGTCTCTATTTTATATCATATTAAATGTAGTAAAGCAAGAAATCTCCATATTTGAGAGGCTAAAGCAGCCATTTTGCATTAACATTTCCTTTGACGATGAATCACTTATCAAAATAATATCCAATTATGTTTCTGTTGTTTAACTAATCAATAAATCAACTCATACTTGCAGCTTTCGTGCAACAGAACAATTCCTCATTCTCTACATACCGTATCCACTTTCAATTTGAATCCGTTTGTCCCGGTCCCTAGGTCCGTAGCTTCGTAGCACTCGCCAAATCAGAAGGAGGCACGGTCCACTGTGGGGAGGGGGTGGATCAGCTCCACCTCCCTGAGCGCAACGCTAAAGGCTACTTTATGCCGGCCACCGTCATCTCAGGCATTTCTGACAGCTCCCGCGTCATGCAGGAGGAGATCTTCGGCCCCGTCACCTGCGTCTCCTCCTTTCACTCAGAGGAGGAGGCCGTTTCCAAGGGCAACGGCGTGCGCTATGGTCTGGCAGCCACCGTGTGGTCCCGGGACGTGGGGAAAGTTCACCGGATGGCCAGGAAGATACAGGCAGGCCTGGTGTGGACCAACTGCTGGCTGGTGAGGGATCTGAACCTGCCCTTCGGAGGGATGAAGAACTCTGGTGTGGGGAGGGAGGGGGGGAAGGACTCCTACCACTTCTTCACCGAGGTTAAGACCGTCACCGTCAAACACTGAGGGAGGAAAAAGAGATGGCTACCTTGATTGGAGAAAAGGTTTTCTAGTTAATCGTGACATTCATCAACTCCCCCCCCCACCCCCCACCCCGGATTACTGGAGCCTGTAATTAAGTCCCATCAGAGGAGGTTACAGAGGAATAAACATGCATCCAAAAACAATGTCAAGTAAAGAGGAAATGTATTACACTGCAAAACACTGTAATACCTTTTGTATTAGTTCATCCCTTAATATTCTAAACTGCCATATTCTACTGTGGAGCATTTTGGATGCATGGGGTGTGTTAGTGCTTCATATTTAAAAAAAAGGTGCTGAGCAAGTCGATAGCACAATTTATGAATTAAGTAACAGCAGCTTTAAACCACATTTTAAAGTTTAGACTGCAGGTCTGTCTCCTGCATGACAGTAAGTCATTCTGAAAAGAATGCATGCAGCACCAACACAGATAGAATGAATAGAAAAGCTTCTAGTTAAGCATGGTAAACAAGTGAGAGTTGGTACAGTGTGTGCCTCAGGAGAACCCAACCCAAAAAGCAAATCATTGTCAAATGTAATGTCCTGGTATTTCTTCAGCTTTTTTGTAACACCACATCAAATTAAAAGACTTTACACATTCAACATGCAGTTCAGTGTGTTTTTATCCTAACTTTCTAACATTATGGAATTGCTGTACTTAAATCTTCTTATTATCTGCATAAAACGTCTTTAAAATATATGTATATATATATATATATATGTAAACAGATCTGCATACAGGTCAACATTCAATGGGAAAGGTTTTGCTTTTTTTAATCAGCATACTTTGTACTTTTCATATGTCGTGGTGTTATCCTTTATGGCTGTGCACTTTGTCAAAGTCTGCTTGGTTATAGACAAGTTATACGTCACATAAACCCTTATCCATTCAGAAGTTAGTGATTTACATCAAGTTGTTTTTATGTCTGACCTGCTGACGTAAGAAAGGAGAATAAATGCCAAACTGTCATGTGCTGTGGTTGGACAACATGTTTGGAGAGTGGAATAGGAAAGTCAGCAAGCTAAGTGACTGTCAGACTGCATGCTAACATTAGCTAATGTTCCACTAATTCCACTAAGTACAGCTAAAACTGATGGGAATGTGATAATAGTTTTGCAGGTATTCAGTCTTAATCAAAGTATTGGTCAAATTGAAATACTCCTCAATCATGGGGATTGAATATCCGTACCAAATGTTATGCGAAACTATTCAATTGTATATTTTAAAGACTGGACCAAAGCTCTCCATATACAGTCTATGGACCAAAGTGGCAAACTGAAATCATACAAAATCTGACAATAGAAGTAACAGTTTAAAAGTGTATTTAGATTTATAATATATGATATTTAAATATCTTATAAAAAGCTTAAAATGATGGTCATGAACGACATGCTGGGAATGGCAGGAGTGGAGGGGTATTCAGCTGGTTGCAACCTTCATCCTCACTACTAGATGCCACTAAATCCCACACACTGTTAAGTAATGATCAACATCTGCCACCCACAGCCATCTTTACACCTTGTTTCTTCTCCTTCTGCTCATGTTTTTCTTGCATTTTCCAGCACATTACCCCTCCCCTCTTTGCCCCTGTTTAAACATATCTCATCACCTTGCTAAATATCTGATAACGGATTAATGCCGTGTGAGATGAGACTGAGGTGTGCAGGCAGCACATCATGCATGCATATGAGCACTCTGCTTCGTCTGAGGCACCGTGCCAGTTTAGGAAAAGAGGGTACACCAGAGACCCGCCCTATCCGTAATGCGAGTGTGTAAAATCACGTCCCCCTGGTGAGGTCTATGTGACATTTACCACAGAAGCAGTGTGTGTGTCCCACCCTCTGTGTTTTGGCTAGAGAATATGTATTGTGCTAAGTCACGCTGGGTGATTGCACACACACACACTGCTGTGCTGCCTTCCTTAAATATAGACTTGATGAAATGGATACCGTCCTAAAAACAGGTTAGGAGGTCTAAAGTATCGTGTGTTGTGGCACCAACCCACACACATATACCAAGGCAGTGTCTTGCAAACAGAATAGGAACAAAGTAACTCAGCAGCTTTTCCATTTTCCTCCATTTCCCCTCTTTTTCTTGATTTATCTCTCATCTTTGCCTCTTGTGGATGTTTCATTCAGAAGGAAAAAGCTAATTGAAACAGGTCTCGCCCTGCTGTACGTGACTTTGAGGACTCCGCCATTGGCTTAAGCCAAAACAAGTACTTTCACCTCACTTATTGGGCACAGGAAGAAATGAAAATAGAGCATATTTTAATTTTATAACTCTGAGGAAACTGCAATATCCATCCCGGCAGAATGAAAGGATCTGTTTTCATTCTAGCTGCAGGGACGTAATGGGCCTCCTGTAGAGGGCCTTCTCATTGATATATATGTGGAGATAACAGACACAGCCAACAGCCGTTTTCTCTCTTCTTTTGGACAAAACCCAGCTCAAAAAGTCTGTGAAATGCTATCTTTTTTTTACGTGTTTTAATTATAGAAGTACACACAGGAACATTTTATTTTCTATTGGGAATGGGGGAGGTGAATGTGTGTGTATTGAGAGAGATAAGGACAGATAACAAGAGAAAGAGCGACAGACGGAGAAATCCTATCCGGACTTGACCTAAAATCATTATGTTTCCTTGTGTCCCAGATTCAGGTAATAGACAGCTTTGTTTACATGTATTACTTAAACTAACACAATCTCCTCCAGTATGCCAATGCATCTGAAATCACAGTTCAAATAGCAGGCTTTTGCCTTCATTGAAAATAAAGGTATTTTCCTGGTCTTATGAGAAACAAAGCATAATGATATGGAGCAGTAGAAACAAAACCAACAATCAGTGGTTTCCAGCCTTCCAGTCTATTTCCTTATTCCTGGCTGTGGCATTTTCCGATTTTCTTCCTCTCCTGCTCTCTCTTTGAATGTCACAGAAAGTAGGCTTTCCCTATTTCACAACCACTTATTTCACCATGCTCCTGTCTCTCAAGGCCGTCAGCCACATTTAGGTTCAGGGAATTTCCCACAGCGTGCGGCATGGGTTTTGTGATAGATAAGCCCTGAGATGAAGCTCAGTCCTGAGAAAATGCTGCAGTTCAAGCAGGTTAAGCAAACTCAGCTTGGAAGAGGGAGAAAAAGTAACTTGGCAACAGAAAGATAAATGTTTCAGCCTCATGACAAACCCATTTAAACGAAGAATCAGTCTGAAATGACAGCTAAGGCTGAAGTGACATGCATTATCTACATTTCAAAGAACATAAGGACATGAGTGATGGAATGAGTAATGGGTCAGATACTTACCATCCTTCCCTGCTTTTCACAAATGTACTCGTACATTCATATTTGTTTTTGGTTGAGAGCCTGCATTCTATAAGTTACTCTGTGTTGCACTCACATGGTATCTCAAGTCTTGTCAGGCTAATGTTGACAATTTGGCTAACAGGCTAATATGATTCTGAAGAACATCACTGCACTGTCGCTGCCAAAATGTCTTGGCATAGTCTTCCTGACAAATGAAGTGAGGGATTTGTTTATTATGATTATATATTAATTACAGCGTTATGCTTTTCTCTATCTGTGAGGACTGCATTTTTGTTGGCCAGTAATTGAATAAAGAGTCCCATTTTATCTGTTGGCAGAAATCCAAAATAAAGCTTATTTTCCCCATATTGTGTAAATGTAGCATATGACACTTATTGGATTATTTCCACTACTGTGCTTTTTTTTATTTCCCCCGAGGAGCAGGCTGCATTTTTTTTTTTTGCATTTATTAACTACACTTGTTTGAAAGTGCATGAATGCCAACGGGTTATACAGTATAGGAAGCCTTTGGCTCTTTTGAACTTTTATCAACAATTGAAGTGAGACAGTCCTCTTCCTGTTGCGATAGATGCTCTTGAGTGCTGCATGTTCTGAGCCAAATCACACCAATGTGGAAAAAGAAAAAAGAGCAAAGGGATGATACTTTGATTTGGTTTAAATGGAGCAAAGTGTCAGAAAGCCCCAGGTCACGTATGACAGCATGTCCAAAATTATTGGTCTTTGTATTGGGTTTTACCAATCCTTCCTCACACTAGATAGCAAAGTGACATTGGAATAAGATAATGTTTGATTTCAGGGAAGATGAGTAAAATAGGTTGGTAACCACAGGATACTTTTGTGCAAGAATTATGACATATTTTAGGGTTTAAAACATATGAAGCATAACTAATACAATGTAGACTGTTGAGAAGATAATAATGTTACACCTCTTGTCTAAATATGGCTATAAAATGCAAGCACACTTTCAGTCATTACAATTCAGCTCCCCAGACAGCAATGATTCATGCTTGAATAAATAGTTCCTCTAACTTGAAGTGGTTCCCGCTCATTATCTTTCGAGTATTTTACCTTCGGGAATACTTCTCACCCATTTAGGAAGAGCTCATTCTCTCAATAACATAACACAGGTACGGTTCGCTCCGAGGAGATTACACTGAGCTCAGTGACGTTTGTGCTCTTGCTATCATATCGTTGTCCTTTAGGTGCCTGAAAACTAATGAACCACTGAAGAGGGATGACCTTTTTATTGTCCTTTGCACTCAGCACAGGATGTGCTTTTGCTGCACCGTTTGCTCATTTACATTGCAGAGGACGTCACCATACTGAGGCTGTTTCCGTAAGAGAAGTGTTCAGTACATAGCATTGTGTAATTTACGCAGACACAGGAGGACACAAAACCTTAGTCAACCACAGCAGGGCAAACAACATAGAAATCAACTCAGAATGGAAATATGAGATGTTAACAAAGGTGTGTTTACTAATACAATGCTCAGTCTGAAATAGAGTCCAGAAAAGAAATCATTATACAATATTGTGACTTTTCTGATTAACCTTCACTGAATTATAGGTGACCCACTGCATGCTGTTGTTTTTCTTCCATGCCACTTAATATTTGCCATTATTAATGCTTTAGAAAAACAAAGACAATTATAAATAAATATCGAAGAAAGATGGCAACAGCAGAAACAGCTAATTAATATGTGACTTGAACGTTCGCCACGTCAAAATGCATTTCAATATTCCATTTAATGCATCAACATTTTTTGACCAAGGCAAAAACCTCCTAGAGTGAGTGTGGAAACCTTTTTTACACAATTAACTAAACATTTTCAAATGTCACAGTTTCTATACAGCCTCTCCAATGCAATACATGTTTATGGAAATATAGCTATAGATGCAAAACTAAAGAATGTGAATCGTTGGAAGACACCCTTTAAGTTAAAAGACTCTATTTAATTGTCCTTGAGCAAGACATTGACTGCCAATCAACTGTTCGGTCCTTCTGATATCATTATGCACCAATTGTGTTTTTAGAGAACTGTTTTGTAGCATCTTGCTTTTATTTCTAAAAGATGACCCAAGGCTGGACTTTTCAGACATTGTTGTAATGGCATATGCGGAAACATCCTGGAAGGCACTCCAGCACCACTTTCTTGTGATATTCTGAAGAACCAATATTCTTTGTCAGATTTGTTGAGGTTTTCATTCCAACATCAACCTGTTGACCAATGTTTGTTTATGTAACCTGCTCTCCAGCTAAAGCCCAGTGGCACAAGGTAGGCTGCAGAGTGAGAGGCGACACTAGACCAAGCTGCCTCTCTTGGTTACCTAACTGCTCTCATCTGACACCGGGTAACAAAAAACTGAACATGTTGACACTTACAGTCCTGTATATGTAGGCCGTCATTCGGGTGATCACTCATCTGGAGAGGAACCGTGTGTGCTCAGTGTGGGACGATCTGCATAACTCACATTCAGTGTTTGACATGATGATGAATGCCTTTCACATTATCCCCACCCTGCTCTTCTGCATTTCATACTTTTGTATTTTAGCCTGTAGGTTCATTTGCGAGTAACCTTATCTGAGAAATTTTGTTTGTGTTTTATGTTATTTCTTGGAAAGTTGATGGAGGAGGAGGTGGACCAAACAAACTCATAATGCCTTTTGAAGCCTGGTAGAATAGAATCCACCATTAATGGCTACTGTCTTTGTTAGTCCAAATGTCTGTCTGCCAAATATAAAGTCACATTTTAATTAAACCTTCCTTTCATTCTCTCCATATTCAGTATCTTTTATCCTTGTTCTTTTATTCAGTTGGATCTATTCTACACTGAGACCGAGGCCCTAGGTGATTGCTTTTTCCAGATTGATTGAGCCTTTATAAAAAACTTGAATGGAAGCAGACGAGTGAACTTTCAGGTGAGTGTTTGGTTCAGGAGTCTTTTCACTGCAACTCACTTAATATGTAAAGGTGAACATGCAAGATGCAAGGTTATCTAGTTGATGGGATGTTCAAATAATACTTTTATTGAATTTACAATGTTTTGTAGGTATGCAATGTAGATTTCTTAGTATTTCCAAAATAAGTTTGCTTGTGTAGTTCTGTTATGTCAAGACTGCTTTGAAAAATAGGCTGTAACTACATAATTACATTACGTATTACATTACGTAATGGTTTTCATCCAGTTTTACACATAATAATAATAATAACTTTATTTGTATAGCACCTTTCATACAGGGAATTGCCGTTCAAAGTGCTTTACATCAGTAAGAAATAAGACATAAAATCAGTGTAAAACAAGCAGCAAGAGCAAAGCATAAAGTGGGATAAAATAATTGAACATAAAAACATGGGGAATAAAACAGAAAAATAGTGCCATGTCAATCACAGAGAATAGTGCAGTATAATAGTGTAAAGTCAGTCAAATTATTTTGGTAAAGAGACCTGTAAAGCACCCTCCAAAGGCTGCATCACCGATCTTCTTATGACTCTTTCTGGTGACCTCTAATAGACCTGCATCTGGTGATCGCAGTGTTCTGGCGGGTGTTTATTAGAGAGTCAGCAATGTAGCTGGGTCCTTGTCCATTTAGAGCTTTGTATGTGAGGAGAAGCACCTTAAAATCAATTCTAAAAGCTACAGGAAGCCCGTGTAGAGTAGCTAAGACAGGACTAATGTGTTCCCTCCTTTTGGTATTAGTTTAGTCTAGCTGCAGAGTTTTGAATGANGTGTACAAATGTAAAACATATAATTAACAAATGGGTGAAAATTGCTTGTATCCATAATGGGCAGCATTAATATATACCCACAACAGCTCATTGTTACTTTGTAATTCTACTCCACTACAATTCAGAGGTTAACCTGTTATTTTTACTCCACTACATTTATTTTAGTTACTTTGCAGATTCTGATTAATGATGTGAAATATAAACAACCCTTAAATCAGACTTTAGTTACACCTGAGTAAAATTCAGGGAAGGTGATTGTCAAGTGCCAACAATCAGGCGAGATATTTGATAATTGGTGGTTGAGAAGACTAAACATATGCAGATCCCTATAAAGCATCTTCATTACTCGTTATTCTCTCCTAATAGTTAATTAAAGACTGTATATAATGACTATTTTGCACATCCCTTTCAAGATTTCAAGATTTTCTAAGGTTTATTGACATGTAGCGGTAGCGTACTGTAGCGTGGTGAGCATGTAAGTCCTTGTTTGTGTACCCTACTGTCTCGCAAATGATTCCCAACCAACCTTATTTTGAAAGAATCGCAACACCCACCCTCTGATTTTCCCTTTAGATTAACTTTGATGCTTTGTCAGCAATGTAGCCAATTGTTGTGCTGTTTCTTGCTGTTAGCAATGTTAGCTGCTAGCGCCGTTAGCTGCGGCATGTGGAGGCAGTCGATCTGCTGTGAATTTTTTAATTAGCAACCTCTAAGTTGCACACGAAAAACAAGAAGTTTCCAGCAGCAAGCACATAATGTCTTTACCTTATACAGTAGTTTAAGGATTAGTTAATTATTTATAACCTGTTGAAAACACTGTTAGTTGTTTTAACAAATGGTGCCTTGTTTGAGAGTGATTTCCTTTAATGATATTGCGCTTAATACTTTAATTTTTCATTATAATATCTACTTAACACCAAGCAAAATCTCATGTGTCTCTGGCTGCAAGTGTGTGTGTGTGTGTGTGTGTGTGTGTGTGTGTGTGTGTGTGTGTGTGTGTGTGTGTGTGTGTGTGTGTGTGTGTGTGTGTGTGTGTTGCTTGTTAGAGGAGGCCGCAGGACAATACATTGAGTCATAAAGTTTGGACAATCACAGGAAACTATTTGAGAGTCAATTCATTGCACCTTTCTTTGTCCTAGCACTCAGAAAAGATTAAAAAAAACTTGAAGTATTTTAAGTGCAGCTTGGCCCAAGTTTGAGTGGTAGGTTTCTAATTCCGAACGACGCCTCTCTGCTCAGAGTGTGTACGTAACCTCTGAGTAGGCAGCAACTTTGACTATTTTTCTAACTCTTGCATTCTGTATATTTTAACTGTTACATCTAATGCTTCTTATAGAAAATATTAGATGTTGTAGCACACACAAATACACACAAACTGCTTTTCAGATTGTGTGGGCGTTCCCTGCAATCTTGCCACTCTGTATCTCTCCCTAAATTCTGCTTGATACATATCGGCTATTACGTAAAGATGCTGACGGCCTCACTGTGCAGGGAGCACTGCTGTGCTGACTGGCTGACTGAAATGTCAAGTGCTGTCAGAAGCACCGTTTCATCAGATACTGCAGTCACAGTCTTGCCTGACCAGATGACTATCAGCCCTGGGTCAAATAAGTGTCACGGTATACTTTATCCTGTGTGGAGCTACAGATGTTGTAAAAAGGTAACATTGTTTGGTAAATTATCAGTTGCAGAAAACTCTGTTCAGTTCTGTCAAACACAGCACCAACTATTTGACGAAAACTTGTTTGTATGCCACAGGGCTGTTAGAGAGAAAAGGAAAACAGATTCTAAAGACAGCAAGGTCAGATGGCCATGGGCACTTTCTGTCTTTCACTCTGTCTGTCACAAATTCTAAGCAGAGAGACAAAATATTCCAGACACTTTGAAAAGGGAATACAGGGCTCAGCTGGGCAGTGAGTATTTTAAGGACAGCATTATAGGCAAACCAAAAGCCTGGTGTCCAGGGAAGTAAAGCTACCAGCGTAACAGCAACACTGGAGTTGTGTTCACCTTGTGAGTTTATATGTGTGTCATCATGGCAAATGTGCTTCTGGAGACACCTACTGTAGCTTGAACTACCACATGCAGGTGAGTAAACACATTCTTTAAAGTGGCCCCATTTTGGTCATGTTCAGGTCAAAAACCATCATAGGCCCCCTTTAAAGAATTAGACCATAGCACTATTAGTGTTTGAAAACTCCTAAAGTATTTCAGCATTATGTGTAATACAAATATGTTATTATGGGAGGGAATGTATGTCTAGTTTGCAATCTGAATTCAATTCTAGCAAACTTGATAGTGAAATATTATGACCAACTCTTTCAACTCTGCAACCCTTAAGCAGGAATCTTCAACCATAAATTACCTGCATTTCAAATAGTCTCAAAATTGCCTAAGACTGTGTCCTCAGCACTGGCCTTTCCCATTAGGCGACTGATCATGACTAAACTGAAATAAGTAGTCATAGTCTGTATTGATTTTTACAAATAAAGGTTTACTGTTAATTGTACCTGCTGGGCTAAATTATAGACATCTACAAAGTACAAGATGATAACTGATTGATAACTGAAATGCTGAAGTATAAAATGTCTATTTGTACTGACATACGATAACAAATGCTAAGGTTTACATTTGGTACACTCGTTTGTATTTGTCTGAAAGCACCCTCCTATTGTAATTTTGACGCTTTACAATAGCCATCCTCAAAGAATAGCGTGCAGCGGAATGGTTTCCCTCCTGGTGCCTGTGTGTCTACTGTCCAGGCAGAGTAGTTTGGGGGGTGTGGCAGACAGGGAAGGAGTAGTCTACAGGAGGAAAAGAACAGACACTGCAACAGTTCAGACAATGGCTCTGGCCCTGCCATTGCTATTTCGAGAGGCTCCCTCCACCTTCAGCGTCGCCCCAAACATTAACCACCTGCCTTTATTCAGTTGAAATATATTGTTGGTCTCGTGCTAGAAGGAATCTAATCTAGATGACAGGGTGAGACATACAGTGTGCAGGACTTCTTGTGGATTGAAACAGTTTCCCGGAAGCTGTTTCTGTAACCCCGACCTGCTGCCATCTGAACAATGGGATAAGAAAGGCCAGCAAGGTTTTCGGGTCAGGAGTAAAACAGACGTACTTTCATGCGTTTTTTGTTGTCGCTACATTAAATAAACCGCCATCACATGGTTATAGTATTTTTGCTCTTTTTACACTAATGTACGGACCTACTCTTCTGCTCGATGCTGAAAAGTATCCAATTTGAGAAATCTACAGTACACACACCCACAGTAACAGCGCCCTCAGCACAGGAAGCTCCAGCCTTCCGATGACAGGAAGCAGCCCTCGCCATGGAGACAGCAGTCTGAGCTGGTGTCCTGCAGGTCAAACACAAGCACACGCATACACACGCAATCTGATGCCAACTATAGAAGAGGCAATGATTTAGAAAAAGAAATCGACTGATGCACAAACCCCTGTTTTTACAGACCATAACCTCTAACCACTGCAGAGCACACAAACACACTTTCACTCAACCCTGAGTTCAACAGAGCTATTTTAATAGATATGAAGAACAAAGCCTCTGTCTGTCCATGTGGAGGTGATGACCCGGTCTCTATGCTCTCCTGTCTCAACTTCTTTTGATCTTTCCTCTGGGATTCCCCACTTATTATCGATACATTTTAAGTCAATGCTGCAGCAGCATGTGGAACAGGATGTTTTTGAAAATGTAGCTACAGTATCTTATGCTGTGTTATGTGGGTAGAAGACAAAATAACTGTACATGTGTGTAAATGGGAACCTCATGAGGCAGTCAATTATGAGCTTTATCATTATTGATCAGCTTTCATTTCTAAGTAACCATGGCTCAAAATAATAAATATGAGAAATACCAACAGGGGGAAACATCCTCTTTATGGTGAATAATTAGTTAGTGTTTGCTGAAGTATATGGATTGTACTTGTGCAGTTAAAGAAATATTATAAAATCCTGCCATAGCCAAGACTGGTTTTTCTTTTACCTAATTTATTTTCTTGCTTTCACCTTCTGCTGCAGCATATTTACCAATATAGCAAAAATAATGACATGCCGGGGACATTAAGCCTCCAAATTAGAGTAAATCAGAACATGAATAATGCAGACAATTATTCTGTTAGTGTGTTTTGGTTTGAAAAATACATAATATAAAAAGGTGTCACATCTTGTCACTGAAGGTAAAGACAACAGTAAGGTTTATGCAGTGTGTGTGTGTGTGTGTGTGTGTGTGCGTGTGCGTGTGCGTGTGTGTGTGTGTGTGTGTGTGTGTGTTGTAGTAACCTTAGTCTGGTGTTCATTCATAAACATTACACACATTGTTTCCCCCAGTGTGACTTGGCTCCATGCTGACCTAAAACTTACGCACCCTTTCCTCATACTCCCTCCAGATGAAAACATTTACCTTTTTCTCCACCCCCTCTTCCCTCCCTCCATCCCTCCCCCCTCTCTCTTTGTACGTACATCTTCTATCTTAACGTGTACATGAACATTTGTTCATTACTGTCAATATTTACATCAGTGCAGTTTGTTGTGTCCTTAGCACTGTGACTGTGACTGCTGTATGGAAAAGTTAATAATCCATTAGGATTCCAGGAGGATAGGCTTTAATATGTATACACATACATATATAAATATACACAAACTCAATACCACGCACATGCAAGTATGTAGAGGTCGACTCAATCAAATCAGAACTTCTCTGACATACAGGGTTTAAAAACATCTAGTATAAGCAAAAGGTTCAAAGCATGTGAGAGTTTTTTTTGTTGTGCAGCTTAGCCAATAGGATTTGACCATTTAGAGGCAATCCAAGGTCAGTCTGAGGAAACAAGGTCAATTGATTGAACATCCTCTTGTGAAAAACATGTGTATGGTGTCTGTGATGTGAAAAACACAGCACAAAGCCACAGGTCAAGAATGCGATGTGACGTTGATGCCTCGTCACTCTGTCATGTGACATGTGTCATGGTGGTAGTTGCAACAATCTGCATGGAGGTTAAATAACTTTTCCCTGTAAACACCACCTTTTAGACTCTTCCCACATCCTGTAGCCTTGCCTTCCCTTTCTTTGATACACTTACTCACACATTGCACTGTTGTGAAGCGCTGTGCAGTAAAATAAGAACCAAATTTATCAGACACAGAAAGCTTTGTTCATCTTGAACATAATGACTAAGCCACACCAAGCCTGTAAGAAGGATGGAAACTATGGAAAAATGCAATGTTTATTCTCACCTGTGATTTTCTGTTCTTTATGTGAGTCAACTGGCAGATTCTTTGTATACTGCAAGCTACGGATACGCTAAATAATGTCCAAAATGTATGCAGAAAAATAATCCAAATCATTAATAAGATTTGAAGACCTAGAGAGCTTTGCCTCCTCTATAACAATAACTATTTGTGAAAGAAAAAGCCACGATCAAAGGAAAAGAACATCCTTGGTTATCCGTCACAAGTTTAACACAAAAAACAACTCTGTATGGATGTTTTTTAATTTAGTTTAGATTTTAACTGGCCCTGCAGCACAAGCAAAAACAATGTGTCACCTGATCACATTTTTCCAAGTTCAAACTAATGAAACAAACCAAGAACAAAAACATAATTGTATAAATCTCTCATGTCAAATAACTCTCCAAACCTTTGGAACATTTTGTGTTTAAATCAGACTCAATCACTCACAGCAAAAGCTGATTGAGAACATACTGTACACCTTTATGTAAATTAAACCGCACATTACACAAAACAAACAATATACTATTTGCTATTCCAATAGGTGCTTTAATTTAATGTTTCCTATATGAAATCATACATTTTGAAAGATTATTTCATTACAAAACGGCCGTTACAAGTGGAGATAGTGCTCTGGACAAGTGTTCTGCACGGCAGGCTTAAATTGTCTGTACGATGCTAATAGCAGTAAAATGACAAACCGGTTTCATTTTCTCTGGCATCATGAATCCTCAGTGTGAGGGATGTCACTAATACTGCTATAAAGGGCCAAATATAAAAGCTTTGCACCTCCTATAAACTGCAGATAGCTATAAATAAAGCCAATAAAAAACACCCAATTCAATTCCTATTAGTTACATTATTTACTGGCTTCTAGTTGAGCTTGTATCCACAATTTCAAACTATGACGCACTTACTTACACCACATTTACTCATCTTATTTCCCCTTTTTCATTATTTCTTTGTTACAGTTTCTAAGTTTCCAGCTCACTCTTTTCTCTGCCTCTTCCTCTGTCCCTGCCTGCCTTCCTCTCCTCCTCTTCCCAACTGGTCTTGTTATATCCTGAGCATGGCATCCCAGGGGGCCAATAGAGGGCTGGCCTACGGGCGCTGTGAGGTCCCGCTGTGCATCGACACATCCCTCCTTCTCTTTGTGTCACTATTAGATCATCTCTCTATCCTCTCAATGTTATTTTGTTTCAGTGGCACGACTGACAGCACCTAAGGACAAGTGCTCTGCTTCCTTTTCAAGCACTCCTCAAAAAGAGGCTTACGCAATACTTTCATACTCAATGCCAAATCATCCAATTAGCACAGAAGTGGAGAATAAAAAAACAAAACAATAAGGTCTGCCAAATTTATGTTATTTTCCCTCATGTTACATTTGAATAATTTTGGGAACATGAAGAGAACAAATTGTTCATTATTTTCCATGGGAAATCTCAAAGAGAGATTTAATTTACTTGCTCAGACACCAAGTCATAACTTATCGACCCCTTGAATTCATTCTGCTTTACATTGAAATAGATACCCAACATCTCCAAACAGTTATCCAGTTACTTACAGTAGATTGTATTAACTCAGTCCGCGGCCCTAAATATTCGCTAGACCAGGGGTGGGGAACCTTTTTCCTCTCAAGGGCCATTTCAATTTTTACAACATCCTTCGAGGGCCGTACAAATTATTGAACTCAACGTCTGCTTAAAAAACTCAAATCACAGCCCATTCATTTCGCGTTTCTTTCATGCTGTGCAAAGAAAAAGCAACCTCTTAATCCAGATATTTGACCATGACCCGCGCATTCATGCACCGTGGCATGACCACCAAAACAGAAAGATATGGACACAAGATGTGTGCAAATGTATTTAGTTTCATATCCATGTGGACATGATTTGTGTGGGGGGGGGCAGATCTAACCTCATCTAGGGGGGTTTGGGGGCATGCACCACCAGGAAGATTTTTTTTAAATGTTGAAGTTAAAAGCATCAATCTGGTGCACTTTGAGAGCAACATGAAGAGATCTATGGATACATCTCTCAACACCCATATGAAACAGAACTGTAAGCAGATTTCTTTCTTTATGGATATTTTACAAATCACTCCCTTTTAAACTGTATTCTTGTTTATTAATAACAACTTTTTTTTACTGTCATATTAGTATTGTATACCTGTTTACTTTATTCTCTTATTTTTCTATAACTATAATGATCATATAAAGATGTGCCTTTACCACACTGGTTGGAGAAAAAGCTTCTTATATTCGTTAGCATAGCTAGCTAACCAGATGCTAATAACAACAACGTTATTGACTGTATGATCAGTTTGACAGATGAACAGATCGCAACTGGGCTTTCAACTAAAGACACAGCCACGCAAAAACTGCGGCATGTGTACAGCTCCTTATGGGTATTGCAATTTGTGAAGTCCCGGCCCGGAGCCGCGTTCTGGTGCTCTCCGTTAGAACTACACTCCTGTCAGACGAGACATATACCACGTGATGATACGTTAGGCTCGTGTTGTGTTCAATGACCCTGACCTTGGCCAGGAAAAACAAGCTTGTTTAATTATTTTGCGGTCTAGATTTCTTGAATTTTTTTCTTTTTTGCGTCTGTTTATAAATTACCTCGAGGGCCGTACCAAATGGTATCGCGGGCCGTATACGGCCCGGAGGCCGGAGGTTCCCCACCCCTGCACTAGACCATCAAATGTGCATTAATCCACAGCTGAAAAAAGTCCCCAATGAATTCACAATTTATTCCAGTTTAAATAACATTTGCTAACAAGTACAGCACCCAGCAGTTAAGGTAAATAGTCATTGAAAATAAAAGTTAAATGACCAGCCTAATTCCTAATACAATACATCATGCTAACAATATATATTTAATGCTATTCAAAACATCACACAGAGAATAAACTTGGCTATAGGCTAGATAGTATCATCACACAGAAGCAAACCACATGATCACAACTTAAAACGTTACTATCCTGTGAGTTTGTATTCAAAGCAAAAATAAACTGCCGTTCAAAACTAGATTTCATCATATCAGAACTTCCACTCCAGCCAACAAGCACAGGATGCGGAAAAGGATCATTGTCTGCTTTCAAAGTCACAGCCATTTATGACGTCATCAAGCTAATTAGTGAAATTAAATCAAATTATTTTTATTTTTCCCCTGGGAGTGTTTAGTTGCAGATTCGTCCCAAATGTGTGGCTATTTGTTTGTGTATGTATTTGGAATTATGGACATGGTCAAGGCCAACACAGCGGCAGAAGAATCCCCGGAAAGTGTCCCTTTCTCTCCGCACTGAGTCAGGGAAAGCACTGAGACAAGGCCCATTGTCATCAAAAGCTTCAACGAGGCGGCAAGAAGAGTGTGTGTGTGTGTGTGTGTGTGTGTGTGTGTGTGTGTGTGTGTGTGTGTGTGTGTGTGTGTGTGTGTGTGTGTGTGGCAGCTCTTGAACTAGTTTGATGGGTAACTATTAAGTGGGTTGTGTAATATAATTCCCTAAAGTGTAGGTCATATGGACGCACTATTGAAGGAATAGAGGGATGGATGAAAGGTTAGAACATTTAATATTGACAATAACAAAAAACCTGAGTTATGTTAGGAATTTCCAATGTGTTTATTATCCATGTCACACATGTGACAAGGGATCAATGTTGTCAGACAGAGGTTTGGTTGTACCGTGGGTCATGGACAGGAAGCAAATGTAAACAGATGGAGAGGTCGCATGGCGCCTTTTTGTCATGCTCCAGGAAGGGTCAACCACTTTTTGTGTAGTTAGGCGTTTTTTATCTTTTATGGCCGAGTTCCCAGAGGTGGTGTGTCACTGGCTAACCAATAAAATGGAAGGAAAGGGTGCTAGCCCCAAAATGAAAACAGAGTAGGGTAGAGTGAAAGAAAAACGGGAGGAGGGGTAGAGTGGGGCAAAAGAAAAAGGAGGGATGCAATTTGAAAGACAGGTTACACCTATCTACAGGAGATAGGAATACACAGACATCATATTTGTTAACTTACGTGTATTGTATGTTATATCATAAGTATTTATGATGTTCATAAATGACATGCATAGACATTTTCTTTCCACGCTAATTGAGCAAACACAATCAGCTGATGAAGGCCACAAGATACAGCTAAAAGCATTAAAGAAACCTATTAAGTGGTGTTGTTTCACTCTAGTACTAGTTTTCTAGTAAAGGGACCATATCTACTCTCAAATGGGGCTCCCTGGTAGCTCATATTATAAAATGTGTGCCTCGTGTACCATGTCTGAGTACAAATCCGACTTCAACCCTTTGCTACATGACGTCCCCTCTCTCTAACAATTTCTAATGTATCATCTTTACTATCAACAAAAAAGTAATTGAAAATATAAATAAAAGCCCTGCCAATCTGAGAACCTATCACCTATCAGTTTGAAGATGATAAGAAGCAATGTTTTGGGGGTTACGGTGCAGCCAGAAGATATCCAGGTCAAGACTTCCTTTGAATTAAAATACTCAATGTTTCCAGTCCATTTACAAACTTAGAGACATGGGAATGGAGTAAGAGTGGCACGATGATGACAAAGATTAATGGATTATTAAATAAGTAACCATACCAGCTCGTCACCGATAGTCAATGGGTTGAGAGATCGCATTTTGGCTCACTGAAACGTGATTGGTCAGTACTACTCGGACGACAAACGGAAACAAGAGCACTTCAGATACCAAGATTTTTGTTTTGTTGTCTATAGATACTGTTTTCCACACTCCTTCCTTTACCATCCAAGTTACAATCTCCAAACACTGACAGGAGGATCAGGCTATAAACTGAAACTTAAAGTTTTATAGGAAGATATTGAAAAGTACATTTGCTCAGGGTAAAGTTGTGTGTACTGTTGTGTTTATTTTATGTATGTGCATGTGTGGTCAGACAAATGCTTACCTGGCCAATGGCCTGAGGAATCAGAGGCCAATGGGCCATCTGGTCCTTCAGCATGGAACTGGCCAGTCAGCACTATAGTAGGCTCTCTCTGGCTCGTTCTGTCTCTCTCTCCCTTGTGCATACACATATCCTCCCACGCACTGACAGACAGGCCGTGGCTCCGTGCGGTCTCAGCGGATCTCTGATGGCCTTTGAGAGGCAGCCATGCTGGAGGCGACAGGCCTGCGCTCAAACTGTTCCACCATGACATGTTGGCTTCGTTATTTCTCCATTCAGCGAAGGGTATGGTGTCATCCTTCCCCCTCTCTGCATGGAAAATGAAATCAAGCTTTGTCAGCCTTTTCCAAGGAGACATTAATGCCATGAGATATATTTCAAAAATATCTATTGTAGAGAATTTGAAATGATGTTCTTCAGTATAGCGCAGAGAAGCTAAGATTGAGATTGTTAGAATCTAAATCTATAAACATCAAGTGAATCAGATCCTACAGTAAATCTGCAGCAGCTAATAATTAGCATTAGTTAGCTAGTGATTTGATAAATTAGGTTGCATGATTTAAGCTTAAGAAATGTCTTAGCTGGTAAGAACTCTTCTAATGTATAAATTACTTTATTAAATAAAAGAAACTGTAGCTATGTCCACTCAAAAGCAATCAATTACATATAAGTAACCGTAGCATGAGCTGTAGCATAACTAAGGAAAAATTACAGTTTAGGTTTCTTTTGTAAATGTTGTTAAGACTTATTTAATAATATATATTTCATTATATTAAGTACTTAGTTTAACGCTTCAAAAAGGTCATAGATTAACAGGCTAATGTTAGCCTCATCAGGTGGTTCACTTACAATACTGTTAGCAGTTAGTGAGTGTAGATTTATTCAGTAACAACTTTTCTATATGAGAACTACTGTAGTTTGTGTTGTTCAACCTTGTTTAATTCAGTTGGATTAAACCGGAGGTGACAAGTCTCGGTGTCATCCTGGACTCAGATTTGAACTTCAACGCCCATTTAAACAAAGTGACCAAAATAGCTTTCTTTCATCTCAGAAACATAGCGAAGGTACGACCATTCATAAATCAAAATGATGCAGAGAAGCTAATTCACTGGTCTCCCCAAGAAAGCTATTGGAAGACTCCAGCTCATTCAAAACTCTGCAGCTAGACTAAACTAATACCAAAAGGAGGGAACACATTAGTCCTGTCTTAGCTACTCTACACGGGCTTNTACTTTGCCGATTCTGACTAATGATGTGAAATATAAACAACCCTTAAATCAGACTTTAGTTACACCTGAGTAAAATTCAGGGAAGGTGATTGTCAAGTGGCACTTGACAATCACCTTCCCTGAATTTTACTCAGGTGTAACTAAAGTCTGATTTAAGGGTTGTTTATATTTCACATCATTAGTCAGAATCGGCAAAGTAACTAAAATAAATGTAGTGGAGTAAAAATACCAGGTTATTCGAGTCCAGTTTTGGATAGTCTGCCGTGGTTTCATTCCATAGAGCTGTTTGACGCTCAGCGTAACCTCGGCACACTGCCACTCTATGAAGGTAGATATGGTGCAAAATACGAGAGCTTGTATAACCTGATGTGAGCACTTGCAGAAAACAAATCTGAGCTTGTGTGTATACATTTACACTTATATAAAATATCCACGTATCTGTGAACCAAATTTGAAGTCACAGAAGAAAAAAAAAAGTTTTGTAGCTTGTAGAAAAAAAATGAACTTAGTGATGAAATGTTCACTTGCAGAAAAATAAATATTTTTTAAATATATTTTCCATTACAACTGCAACTTGGTTATTACAACCTCTCAAATCAATCATTACAACGTCACGAATCTGCTCTGTGGCATTATAAATCGACAAATCTGCGGCCTTACTTTTCGCTAAAGTAATTTTCACCTGTAGATGTGGGGCAAGGAAGGGGGGTTGGAGCGAAGGGGCGGAGCTATCAGAACGACGAGGCGCAAGCTCGGGTCACACAGCCATAGTCATGTCGAACCGGATGACTGCGGGGACCCGCATGTTGCCCCTTTCACACCAAAGTTGTTCCAGGGCCGGTTCGGAGCTTGAGCCTGATAAACACCGGTTTTTCCTGTTCACGCCGCAGCGGAGACGGCTCTTTTCCCCGAAAACCGGTTCTTACCAAGCTCGAAGAAATTTGAGATTAACCTGAGCTAACAGTTTGTGGAGAGTATGGCAAATACAAGTTGTAACAAGCAATAGCGCTGAGCAAAGTGACTAGAACCACACACTTATAAAAAAAAAAACGCTTTATAAAGTCAGGCAACACCAACCAGGCTTCGTGTGATTCTGTTTATTTGTACCTTACTTTGACCATCCGTTCGCTGTTATTAATCATTGTGGAGAGAGGCAGACGTTTTGTTTTGTATTATAGCAGCTATCGGATGGAATCAATACATGAGCTGCACAGGTTGTCATTCTATCACAAGTAGAATAATAATGAAAAATACGCCGGTAAAATGTGCCTGTAGAAAACGGTTTATGCCACAATAGGATAGCAACAAGTAGTCAATAGTCAGTTTAGCTTCGGTTGCTATGCTAACATAACCCATTTTATACCAAAGAAACTGTCATAACAGCGTTGTGATGCCAAACAGCGTCGATTCAGACTGAAATACATTCACTTATGGGGAATTGGGGATATTTATCAGCTGCTTGTGTGACAGTCAGACAGTGAATTAAATAGAGTACCACAGTGATGCGTCCGGCTGAACAAAACGTGATCTGTCTCTTCAATTTGTGTCAACCACAGACCTTATTTCGAGCTATTTTCCAAAATCTTATGGAGAAATTGCATAGAGGAGAGAAGTCCCTCCCTTTCCGGGGGACCTCCATGGGACCTACATATGTGTAATTTGTGGCACAATTCAAACAGGATCGAAAGATAATCTTTCTCTCCCCATTTGACTTCAATACATAATTTCTCCGAAATAAGGTCCCATGGGTCGGAAGTATGGGACTGTAGATAGACTTTGCCTCTCTATTGATTTTTGTCGAAGGAACCGGGAGAAGTTTACTTCCGGGTTTTAGGACGAGTCACTGTGGCACTCTATGCACTCTCTTTTTTTTCTACAAGCTACAAAACTTTTTTTTTTCTTCTGTGACTTCAAATTTGGTTCACAGATGCGTGGATATTTTATACAAGCGTAAATGTATGCACACAAGCTTAGATTTTTTTTTTGCAATTGCTCACATCAGGTTTTACAAGCTCTCGCATTTTGCACCATATCTACCTTCATACGAAACGTACTACCAATATAATACATTACTTTTAGAATCGTTCTGTGTGAAACGAAAAAAAGGGGAAAATCGTGTTGGTGAACACGAATCAATAGATTAAATGTAATGACTATAACACGAAATGCCGTGAAACTGGGTTGTAATGTTTCTGAATTGAAAACCGTTTGTACTGCAGCACTGTGACACTCCTGAGCTGCTTCACAAGTGACCCTCATCCTTTCACTCCACAGACAAATCTAACCTGCTCCCATGATGCAACCCTGACGGTAGTGATGTAATGTCAGCGTAACTGCAGCGATAGCCTTTGGCATTGGTGTTCCTTTCACAACAAAGAAGAACACCAAACTGTGATGTTAATATTCACTGACAGAGAGACAGAGCAGACTCACAACATGATTGAGTTGAATTCCTATGCAACCATGTTTTTGGTAAGAGTTTTTACAATTTATTAAGGAGAAAATAATGCACACCCACACACACAGTTTCCCCTTTTTGACCTCTTTCTCCTCTAACATTTCATTTCACCCAGCGTGATGTGGCTCCGTCTTCTCTTCTTTCATCTTATTGCTCATTTCTGCAGCTACCTCTGTATCCTTCACAGATCCAATGGACACATTGTGCTGTGCTTGTTTCTCAGTGAGGGTACAAGTTAAGTGAGCACAATGCTGATTTATGAATGTGCAGCTATCCTTGCTGGGAATACAGGCCGATCGCCAGCCCAGAGAAACTAATTACTCAGTTAGAAGCAATATGCCAGACTAAGGAGGTAGAGGAGGGTGAGGATAAGAGGATTGGAAATTAGGAGCCTGATGAAGAAGGAGGCTAATACAAGGAAGAAGTATAAAAAGGAGGGTAAACTAAAAATAATTTGTCTAAAAGATTAAAAAGAGACTATGAAGAACAGAAGGAGGAGAATTATGGAGGATCACTTGGGGAAAATTGGGCCCTGATAATAAACAGTTTGGAGGACAAATGAGAAGGAATATAGAGAAAGGATCAGGGAAAGGAGAGAAATGCTTGCTGACAGAGGAGTCAATTAGTAGGGGGTGATAAGAAGAGCAGTGAAATATGAAGAGACAGAGCAGATGGAAGACAGAGAGAGCACACAGGGAGACACAGAGTCGAGCAATCAGTAATAATAATAGTGATGTCACATTTCACCCTATTTTCTTTTGATATGTCTTCCTCTAGGAGAAATATCTGCCTGCTCTGTATGCAAGACGAGTCCCATTTCCCCTCATCTGCCCTGTGTGTGTGTGTGTGTGTGTGTGTGTGTGTGTGTGTGTGTGTGTGTGTGTGTGTGTGTGTGTGTGTGTGTGTGTGTGTGTGTGTGTGTGTGTGTGTGTGTGTGTGTGTGTGGGCGTGTGGGCGTGTGGGCTCTTGACTGGCTGTAGCAAGATTATTCAGTCACTGAGTAGTTACGGCAGTACACAGACCTGTCCTGCACTCTAATTGGTTCAAAGGATGTGCGGCCTCAGCCAATGAACTTGCAGCAAGATTTTATGGCATTACTTGTGTGTGCAATCAAGTTTGGAGTGTGTGTTTGTGAGAAAATAGAGAGAGAGGGTGCGAGAGAGAGAGAGCAGGATAAATGGTCAAAAAAAGTGCATTACTTAACAAGCTTGTAGAAAATACTGTTGTTGTGTTATTTTCCTCAGGCTATGAAAAGAGAGGAGATGATGCTTAATAAAACATTAGAAGCAATCTATTCTTTCTCATGAGGCACCAGCAGCGATTAGACACACAAGACAGATATCTTATCATTCTGTCGGACTTTCTACCTCTTTCTTCTTCTACCAGGTAATGGTTGAAGGAGCAGAAAGAAACCCCTTTAAGAATTGTAGGGGTTGAAGAACCAGTTTGCTGCCAGTGTTGTCAATCAGTGCATCATACTTTTTGATATTCATGGGTGCACCTTCTCTCAGCTCTATCTTTGTATTATAACTAAGCTTTAGCCATTTACTGAAGTTGTCTTTTTTAAATATTCAGCCTGGTCGCATTGCATTGTTGTTAAATAGCGACAGCCCTTTAGGATCTGTATGAGAAACGCCAGACTTTTAGGTAAATCCAATGTAATTGTAAACACACCAATGTAAGACACTAAGACAGACGGTGCGTAAAACCATAACTCAGTGTCAGTTTCATAATTTACTGCATTCTTACAACAACAAAAGAAAATCTTTCCTAAATCCAACAAGTGGTTTTGCTCAATTTACAACGTTAACCACATGTTTACTGCAACTTTAGTAAAGTGTAATGGTTTGTTACCAAGCCTCCGTATGTAACAAATTGTGAATAAGAAGGTGTATTGTCTTTTCTCTTTTTTTGGACGGGTATTTTGGTTTTTCAGTGTTTTTGTCAGGAGAATATTATTTTTTTTCTCAGTTCAGTGTTCCTTGGAACGTGGCAGAAACATTTCCATTTCAAAGCAATACTTGATTCTCTGCAAGTCAGTGCATGCATATGCGAATGTGCATGCGTGTGTGTGTGTGTGTGTGTGTGTGTGTGTGTGTGTGTGTGTGTGTGTGTGTGTGTGTGTGTGTGTGTGTGTGTGTGCGCACGTCACTGCTTGAGCTTGTTTGCGTGTCAGCTTGCTGAACTCCGTGACGAGGACAGCTTTGGGAAATGTTCTGCTCAAATGTTCGTTGACATCTCTATTTGCCTCTTACCCAAAAGCAAAACTGTTATCTTATATTTACTCTTCAAAGGCTCACAAATAAATGCCTGAAAAGGAAGTTAGTGGGGTGAAAGTAACAGAGAGAGAAACATAAACAGATTCCTCAGTCACTACCTGTCCATAGTAAAACTTTTTCCCTGTAAACAACATTTTCATCTGAAGTTTGAAGTGTGGGCAAGTAAAGTCACTTTGGCAACAAGAAATATACCTAATAGTTGGTTAATTTTGTATCAATTTACAATCATTTAAAATGACCATACCTTATTTTGTAAGGGTGATATTCTATTCAGCAATGACTTTCAGTGATAATCCTCCATAAAGTACAGGATGCATTATTTAAATGAAGAATTGTTATACAAAATAATGGTAGGCACAATTTAACAATTTCTTTGTCCATGCTGCTAAAATTAGAGTGACACTGTCAAGGATAAGGGTAAATTACCATTAAAAAAGTATTTACCCTAACTCTTCAATACAGGCTATGGTAAATATCCCTAATCTGAATATAGACTTTCAAGGACTTTACAGCTATTTGTTTTTTAATATATCCACAGTTGGCTTAAGTTTTGGTTAAGATTTTGGTGGTTTCGCTAAAACTATCTGGTGCAGAACTGCACAGCTAAGCACAAAAATAATTAGACTGGTTGAATCCAGGTCACCAGAAAAATAAGTCATTTGTAATCCCTTTCCTCCTGACTTGCACATGTTTATTTATTTGCACACTCCTTGCTGCAAATGCAATTTCTAAGGAGCAGGTTGACTGGTGATGCATTTCTTCTGCTACATTATTGCTTCTCTTTGCAATTTTGGTGCATTTAAAACTGAAAATGTGCACAAAAAAGGATCTATTACAATAAATTGGAGAAGAATAAGTTACTTTGTGCTGACATGTTGAGGCTGAGTCTCATATTTCTTTGAATTTTGCCTTATTTCCTTTCCCTTAAAAACCGAAAATACACATGCATGAATGATGAATTATTCAAAAATAAATGTGGAATTGTGCATGTGTGTGTGGGATCTGAAGTAAAATAAGAAATGTGTAGATGTGTACTGGTGGTTGGAGTGGGTGTAATATGAGAGCCCAAAACCCCTCATTGCAAAGATAAGAAATAGATGTAAAACAACAAGGCTGAAAGATGAAAGAGAATAAGGAAGCAGGAGGAGAGGAAATGTTTCCCACTGGGGGCTACAGCTCCGCTCGCTCTGTCTTTCGCTGCATTCTCCCCCTGCAATAAGTTTATCTTCTCAGATTTCTTCACATATTTGAGCAGCAGTAGCTCTATGCTGTGTATTTATCCTAAATAATATATTAATTGTCTTTATCTAGAATTATTTTCATTAATATGCAACTAATGAAAGGCTTGCACTTAAAAGGATGTCTCTCCATTAGCAATGATAAATCCGCCCGGGGGCACCGGCAGTGATTTGGTCCTCCTCAGCTGTGGCTTTTAACCTGAAAGGAATTTAAAGGACAGGAAATACCAAGAAATAGAAAGAAAGCTCACCCAGAGTTTTAGGGTCATCTATCCAGACAACAGAGAGCACAGCTGATAACTTATCACAGTCTTTATCCGGGTTAATGGGCCACAGAAATTCAACACAATACATCCGACTCTGGCAAGGTAACGCTGAATTCTTGATAAGCCTCCAAAGGGAATTCTAACAACTTACACTTATACCCGTTGTGTAGCCATTTCCTCTCCATCTGTTCAACTTAAAACAATGTTTTATATTTCCCTAATTGGCTTTTAACAGGTCTAAATGCAATGCTTGTTTGCATGTTCAAATGGTACGTCTCTAGTATATTTGTGAACAAGCCAGTGGCACCAGCTCCGGTGAATGACTAAGTCTAGTTAGTATTTAAGAATCAACTTAGTGGAGATTTATGCTTACCTCATTTTATGGACCAACTGACAGTGTTAACATGACCTGAGAGTGCCGAACGGTGAGGCATAACTGCTGCAGTGCATAGCTACTGAATACACAGTTAAACAAACATTAGCTTGCTAGTATACGACCTGGTCACAAAAAAAGGTTTTTAAACTATGTTTCACAGAAAAATAACACAGTATAGGGTTAAATAGCCTATTATTAGATTAGCATAATCATTTTAAACTGATTGACCTCTGAAACACAACCTTTCTTTTGGAGAAGTTCAGTTACAGCTTGTGTTGAGGTTTTAATTCAGTTTAGAAAAATCACACATTTGTAACATATACTGTGTAATTGATGAGGTAATTGGATCATCAGTGAAGTTGTGGCAGGTTCGGGTGTCACTGACTGAAAAACCCACCTGTTTGACAACACCATGTTCATTTAAAACAAAAAAAGAGAACAATAAATAAAACATTTCCATTTCGGTACTTCTAAAACGTTTCGGCCTGTTTGAAGCTGATGCAATATTCTTGCCATCTTCTGGAGCCAAAGTTTTGTTTGTGTGCTCTTGGTTAGTGTAATATAGTGCTAGCTCCTACTGTCAGTGTGTGTGAAACATTACTGCGTGCGTGCGTGCGTTGTGTGTTGGGAAAAGAGAAACCAGGCCACATCCCCTGGGGAGACAGACTGAGGCTCATATCCAATGCTCTTTATAAAAGAGAGCTGTCCCCCCTGTCAGATCTCTCGATCTCTCTCCTCTCATTGCCTTCATCTCTCTCTCCTCTTTATATTCATCTTTTTCTTTTCTCTCACATCTACTCACCCCTCCAGCACACTCCCCTGTATTTCATTCATCTGGCTTTCCCTATCTTTTCTCAGAATCTATCAGGGTTTCACTTTGAACTGGTTCCCCCCCGCTGTACATGTCGACGGCATTCATGATGAAATTGAAATTCTAGCCTTAAAGCTAAAGTAGAGCCCTTGACTCAGGATTTATCTTCCACATCGATTAAATCATTCCGGAAAGTATTGGATTCTTGCTAGTAATATAAGTTCATAAGTTCATAACCCATGTCATTATTAACGTTGACATCAAGTTTGTTGTTTTTCTGTGGACAAAGGAAAGTCCTTTGCTCTGGTTTTCCAGAACAAATGTTCCTGTCACAATGTCACGCCTTTTATGGTTGAAGCACTTGCTGCATTGCAAAAGCACTCTGACATTTCCCCAACATGCTCCAACTATGAACACGGGAATGTCCCTTTTTTTCCTTATCAACAGTTTCCATCTTTTCTACTTCTGCTCCTGACCCCCTCATAGTGTTACCCAGGCGATGGGGTGCCGGCGGTCACTCATTGGTGTGGCGCCAGATAGGAAGCAGCTGACCGCTGTGCAGGAAATGGACAATATAAAGGACACACTGAACCTCAGGCGAGCAAAGAAGAGAGAGAGAGAGAGAGAGTGTGTGTGTGTGTGTGTGTGTGTGTGTGTGTGTGTGTGTGTGTGTGTGTGTGTGTGTGTGTGTGTGTGTGTGTGTGTGTGTGTGTGTGCGTGTGCGTGTATGTGTGTATATATAGACATCATTGGTGCCGTAGTGTGTAAATATGTAGACCATTGTTTTTATTAATGTTATGCATCATGATGTAAAGGGGAAAACCAAGCTAAATCAACTACATCATCTTAGTTTAATGACTTACATTTTGGTAAAACTTTATTACAACATTTTAAATTATAACATTTGTTATTGTCTCTACTGTTGTTGTAAACAAACTGTATATAACATTGGATTTAGCTGACGCATTTATCGAATGTGACCTACAATAGGTGCAGTAAACAATAAAGACAAACAAAGAAATACAGATATATGCACATCATAAAAGCCAAACAATTGTAAGTGCTGGTGCATTAGTTTGAAATGGGATATTTCTGCTGTCCTGATATCAATGGAGATGTACATGCATATAAAACCATTTGATGCATTTAAGGCAAAATAACTTCCTGTGATGCATCAATAACTGCATATAAACAACATATACTTAAGAACACGACGGAACATTTATTTGTCTTAATACTTTTGGGAAATGTCATTATAGCACTTACAAAGCTGCTGGTGAATTATTCGTTTATATTAGGGCTGGCAAACAATTACAATTTGTAATCAGATTAATCACAGCTTTAAAATTAATTAATCATGATTAATCACCATTCGAACTATGTCCAAAATATGCAATTTCTTTATGTATATTGTTGTGAGAATGGAAAGATAAATGAAAGAAGGCGGATATATCCCTTTTAAAATACAGTGTATGTTTTTATAACATTTTTCTGTGTGTCAAAATGAAAGACAGGCCCACACACACCAATCATCAAAACCGTGGGGTCTTAATTCATTACGTTTTGATTTCTATTCAACGGGGGGAGTACTTCAGGAAAAGTCGACGGGGGGGGCGGGGGGGGGGGCTAGTGGAGTACTTCGTGACCACAGAGTGTGAACGTTTGTGATCAGCTGTTTTAGCGCAGTTCTCCAGTGGAAGGGGGGGAGTGGAGGGAGTCTCCCTCCGCAGCCGGTTGGCGTAGTTTGGGCACAATTCCGTTGTACAGACCGACGTTAACAGCAGCCCGTCTGTACACACGGAGACCGAGTCTGTCGTCCGGTGATCTTAACCGCCCTCTGGAAAATGATTATTCATTTTTAAACTGTGGATTAATTCTGATTAAACATGTTATCGTTTGACAGCCCTAGTTTATATATCAGTTATTTATGAATTATATTATATTATGCAATGAAATATTGTGTTTTCAAGCATTCATTAACTGTTTATACATTGTATCTTATCAAATCCAAGTCTTTTTGCTAATTAACTTCCTTTTGGAGTCTGTTATAAGATTTGGGTACCATTTTTACAATATAATACCTATCTCTTACAGTGTTGAAAGGGTATACGAATATTTTCTAATTCAATTTAATAATTAAGGTTGTGAACACTTTATAAACTC
>NW_011368327.1:4691-8693 GCF_000735185.1 Notothenia coriiceps | reverse complement strand
AAAAATTCTCTGAAACCCATCTCCTTTTCCCTAACTCTCCCAAACACAAAAGACTGGAACCACCTCAAGGGACCTTGTGGCCCTGTGTACAAGTACATCTTCTGCATGTTTTCACGTAAAACGTACTATCCAGTGGAAATTTCAAGTTCGAGTCAAATTCTAAGTGGGACATTATCTTTGTACAACTACCTCGTAATGATTGGACTGGTGTTTGGTAGATCCTTTCGGGTAACTTCGGTAAAACCTTTCCCCGTCCGTGAAAGTTTTTTATGAACCGTCCACTAACCTAGTTAGACAGAATAGTGGAAGATAGTACCCGGTGAAGACTAACCAATTTGTTACCGACCACGTACCACCTCGTGTCGTGAATGCTAACCACACCCTTAACTGAACTGTGTGTTTTTTTTTTTTTCCTTCTTTTTTCACATTTTTTTTTCTTCACGGTCCAAACGCTTAACAACCACCACTATAGCATAGCAAATTTAGGAACTTTTCGGAGGGGAGGCCCTTTAAACATTTTCAGCCACCTCAATTTACAGATTCGTCGCGAAGGCCACCCCACACAGCTGCTTTACTATATTCTTTCGTTCCAGTCCGGATCTGATACAGACTGATCCAGATTTGAACACTTCTATGACGTCACAGAAGTGGCGCTACGGCTATTGGGCCAACTCCACCAATCAGGAGGAGACAGCCACGGACATTGCCGTTGGAAAGCTCTGGAGACGCTGTAGTACATATGCCAGGCCACCAGATGGTGCTGTTCTCACTGAATCCGAGACAGTGTTAAATTGAGCGAAATGAGGAATGGCTAAAATGCATGATCTGTTTGGTATTTTGAAAAATGAAAAGTATAAATATGCCTTATATAGGTATGGTCCTACACTATATTATTCAAATATAGCATGATAGTCAGGTTAGTAATGCTCCATTACATGTTTCTATTACAGGGTGAATCTTAAACTGAAGCTTGACTTTAAAGCAACCCAACGGGCTAGAGACGGGAGCACGTTGATACGACCTTCCTAGCCGAGATATGGCCGCATTTTACAATAAACTTCCGTTGGGTCGCTTAAAAACAAATATCGCAAATCGAATCGCAATATCTGTCAGAAAAATCGCAATTCGATTATTTCCCCAAATCGTGCAGCCCCGGGCGCAGCTTTGTTTGCCCGACTCATTACATCCATTGATTGAAGTTGCGTTTAGGCCAGGTATTATCTGGGAGTACAACAACGCCAACGTCTGCCATTTTAATAGCTGATTATCTGCGACATGCACAACCACATGCACAGGCGGAAAAGTGCTGTGCAGATGGAAATCATTATCATTCATAGCATGGTTTTCACTTTGTCAAGGAAATGCTAGAAGTAATGCATGCTAAGAAGGTAAAGAGCAACTGTGTTTGATTATTTAGGGTCAGTATGGATGGGTTGTATGTTTGCATATTTGTGCCTGTATGCGGGTACCAGGTGTATGTACATTTCTTCAATTCCTCTCTTTGTGTCTTTCTGGCTTCAGGTAACAGCAGAGCATGTATGTGTTGTTTTAAATGTGGCATTTGTTAGTTTTGTTCGTGCTTTTTCAACTGAGTGAGACATTTTCAAGCAGCTGGATTACACAAGATAAATATGCTGCGTTCATATCGGTACTGGTGAATGATTGAAAATATGTGCATTACCCATTTAGCACTATATCCAGTAAATGTGGGTTAAATTACATTAAATTACAATATGGTCTGACATGAATTGTTTATATTTGTTTGGTTTCCGGACTCTTTTGTTTTATTAAAAGTCAGGTAAATCACTTATAGAGAGTCCTGAGATCCATTGTCTTTGTTTCAAACCAGATATTGATATGAACTACCAATATCGATCACTAAGGTAACTCCATAATCACTCGAACGTGGCAAACAAAGTGTTCGTCATAAAATCAAAAGACATCTGAAACACCAGACTCTAAACATCTTTCCAATGTTGAATCGAAAGGAGTGTATCAAACAATATTTGTTACTTTTGGAAAACAGATCTGAAAACCACACTCTTCACGCAGCAAGACAATTCTTGATTTGAAGTCCTCTTTCAAGCGCTTTCTTTTCTTTCTTTTGCATCTGCAACATATGATGTGTATGGACAAAGAATCAACACAAACTTTTTGCCATCATCCTCAATGAAACGATTATCCAACATTAGCCTGCTCAATGACAAATGGCTTTCACATGCGTTAGGAAATGTGTTAATATCCAGCTGCCCTTTGCCCAAGATTGCGTAACTGATCAAACAAGCATTTCTCCAGACCTCATTCATTCCAGAAAAATCCTGCTGAACTTCGAGCCGTGAAACCCTTGTAACATTCAATCGCTACTGTAAGTGATGAGCGTTTGAATGCACGCATGCCACCCTCCCTCTACAACTACTCCCCCCGGGCTGTTACTGTAAACACGAAATGGCTCTTTAAACAGCTTGCCGGGTTAAACGAAGGTTACAAATCCTACATGAGCTTCCAAGTCCCAGGGCATAGCAGAGGTAAAGAGGGATGGAGAAATTACACAACAAAAAGCACTCTGGGCTAAATTGTTTCCCCATTAAGTTCCAATGATGTTTAGATCAGGTGATGGGGGAAGCAGGTGCAGTCATTTGAAACTACTTGTGTTAGTTTAGCTTGTATTCTGGGGAATTGTAATCTTAGAATTGGGTCAGGGACCTATTTCTTGATGGCTAACATGGTTGTTAATATTCCAGAATTCAGACCATATAAAACAACCAACATACATATGTAGCCTTGTAGTTCATGTTAATGTAATGTTATTTGAGTGAGCTCATTTTCGTAGGGGCCAAACAGTGGTACTAGACTTTTGTGACGTTATGTGAGCCCAAAAATACTTTCCCATTGAAATGTCCCGCCTCCAGCGCTGTACCAGTTCTCTTTACACATCTATGGTTTGACTTCATGTCATTTAAAAAGGTATGTAATTGTAATTTGAAGAGAGACTTAACACTAGGATTAAAAGCATTGCCTTCTCTGATTGAAAGTTGACAGTCTTGTGGTTAGAGGTGTCCTCTACTGCCGCTGAGGTCACAGTGCACTGGAGTACACTTAAACCAAAAGGAGGCCACAGAAGCCATGCAGTGGTCAAAAAGTCTTTCTTGCTTCGGAGGGTTCCTAAGTGAGTGAAATGACCCTAAAGTACCTTAGTGGCAGCCATGATGGGAGCGGTTAGATGTCTCTTAAGGCTAAGAAAAGGTGCTTTTCTTATGTCCTTATAGGGTAAACTGAACCGTCCTTCACAAAAAGAGATAATGCCTGTCCACAAGTCGATGCAGCAACAAAATTGAAAGTGGCGCACCATTCAGCTGTCAATAAAATAAACTGAAAACATCCTTTTGTGGTATTAATCTATCAACAGGAACTTGAAATGTTCAGCATTGACTTTCTCTTACTCATGTGCATTTAAAAAGGTTGCTTTAAAAACAAAAAGGTCTGTAGCCTTGTGTAGGTGCAGTTAGATTTATCTTATTCTCTTTCCCTAATTCCTTATGAGTGATCCTTTATTTATTTTAAACCTCCGGATGTTTTCCATCAAGGAAAAGTGAATAGAAAAATAGGTACCACTTTACAATAAGACTACCTTTATAAAAAGGGTTTACGAATAGTTTGTAATTCATTTATTAATTAGGTTGTGAACACTTTATAAATCATTAATAAGCTTTTATAAGACATGAGATAAACAGGGCAACTGTGACCGGCTGCTTGCCAAATAGTGAGCCCACATTTATCTGAACTGCTAACTCTTATATTGGCTACTTCGTCTTCTTAATCAGCCAGCATCCTTGGTATCTGTTGCTCACTGAGTTGATTCTCGCTAAGTAGCCAATATATGGCTTAGTCATCTTACCAAATAGTGAGCCTGTGTTGATGTATGAAAACTATGTTAGAACTGGTTTATACATGGTTCTTAATGATTAATAAAGTGTTTACAACCGAAAAATACATATTCGACAT
>NW_011368327.1:0-4652 GCF_000735185.1 Notothenia coriiceps | reverse complement strand
TCATCTGTCATACTGATCATACAGTCAATAACTTTGTTGTTATTAGCATCTGGTTAGCTAGCTATGCTAACGATTATAAGAAGCTTTTTCGGTACCACTTTACAATAAGAATACCCTTATAAAGGACTAATAAAGGGTTTATAATTAGGTTATGAATTAGGTTGTAAACACTTTATTAATCATTAAGAACCATCTATAAACCAGCTCTAACATAGTTTTCATACACCAACACAGGCTCTCTATTTGGCAAGATGACTAAGCCTTATTATTGGCTACTTAGCGAGAACCAACTCAGTGAACAACAGATACCAAGGATGCTGGCTGATGAAGAAGACAAAGTAAGCTATAGCCAATATAAGACTTAGCAGTACAGATAAATGTGGGCTCACTATTTGGCAAGCAGCCGGTCACAGTTGCCCTGTTTATCTCATGTCTTATAAAAGCTTATTAATGATTTAAAAAGTGTTCATAACCTAATTATTAAATGAATTAGAAACTATTCGTTAACCCTTTATACTGTAAGGGTAGTCTTATTGTAAAATGGTACCCAAATCTTTATAACAGACTCCAAAAGGAAGTTATTAGCAAAAGCTTGGATTTGATAAGATACAATGTATAAACAGTTAATGAATGCTTGAAAACACAATATTTCATTGCATAATATAATAATTCATAAATAACTTGATATATAAACTAGGGCTGTCAAACGATTAACATGTTTAATCAGATTAATCACAGTTTAAAAATGAATAATCATTTTCCAGAGGGCGGTTAGATCACCGGACGACAGACTCGGTCTCCGTGTGTACAGACGGGCTGCTGTTAACGTCGGTCTGTACAACGGAATTGTGCCAAAACTACGCCAACCGGCTGCGGAGGGAGACTCCCTCACTCCCCCCCTTCACTGGAGAACTGCGCTAAAACAGCTGATCACAACGTTCACACTCTGTGGTCACGAAGTACTCCACTANGGTTGTAAACAATTTATTATTGGCTACTTAGCGAGAACCAACTCAGTGAACAACAGATACCAAGGATGCTGGCTGATGAAGAAGACAAAGTAAGCTATACTATAGCTTACTTTGTCTTCTTCATCAGCCAGCATCCTTGGTATCTGTTGTTCACTGAGTTGGTTCTCGCTAAGTAGCCAATAATAAATTGTTTACAACCTAATTCATAACCTAATTATAAACCCTTTATAAGGGTAGTCTTATTGTAAAGTGTAATTTCTATCAAATAAACTTTAAATAAATTCTGACTATGGTGTGACATCCCTGACTGAGATCATAGTGTTCTCTTTATACCGCATGAGCCGTATCACATAATATGACCTTACAGGGTAGAGTACAGATATAAACTGTGATTTCACTTCCGAAGCACGGATCAGGGCAGAGGGAAATGATTGGCATGCCATGAGCCTCCTGAGAGACGAGAGGCAGAAACAAAGCATGTCTGTAAATAGAGCTGCTGAACGTCTGCATGCTCTCTGTGGCTCCTGCACACTTCCTTATCTCAGAGGCATCGCTCCATCGCTCCTCTGAAGTCAACGCTTCCCATTGTTCCTGGAAAGGCTGGAATTTCACAGCTGGTTCAATGGGAGTGACGGAGAGGGGCGCCCAGGCAAAGCAAAGGCTCCTTTTGGGCCATATATGGAGGGAGATCAGACAATGGGAAATGTTTTGAACACAATAGGATAGTTTTTTACATTATGTTAGTTCACCAAGTAGCCAGCTGTGTGTCAAAAAAGCTTACATCACTCATTTAATTACAGATTTATGCTTTGCCATGATTTCAGATAATTTTTAAACATTACTCACTAAAGTAACACGGTAGAGTAAAACGTTAGGATGACATTGAGATAATGCTCAAACATTGTATTTGACTAGCCAACAGAAAGAAAAGAGGATTTATCATTCACTGTCTTTTCAAAGGAGAGACACCAGCGGCTGAATATCTGCTCCCCAGTCAATACGCTGACATCCCCCTTGAAACTCTGAATTGAACAGACTTTCGGAGGTTCAAAAACTACAAAAGAAAAGTTTCAACAGTGAGAAAAAAACATTTCCCATGTGAATAAAGGAAAACCTTGCAGTTTTAGAACTTTTTCAGAAGTTGAGATCAGTTAAAAATCTGAATTTTACTCAGAAGAAGGACTTCATCTTATTTATAAAAAGTGAGAAATGTGGCCAGTTAAAATTGTAGTTCAAGTTATTAAAGAAGCAGAGTTCTTCAATGAAAAGTAAATGTAATAATAATCTCTTTAAAGGAACTGCTTTTGGAAAGATTGTCTTTAAGCTAAAGGGAAAACATGCAAATCGCCAAAACTACAGATGTAGCGTGCTTACAAGAGGTGTGTGTGTGTGTGTGTGTGTGTGTGTGTGTGTGTGTGTGTGTGTGTGTGTGTGTGTGTGTGTGTGTGTGTGTGTGTGTGTGTGTGTGTGTCTCTTTAATTTTTGCTTTTGTATTTCCTGCACAGAATAAGATAAGTATCAAGACCAAGATGAAAATAAATGATTAAAATGCCCTTCACTCTTTGTCCTTGGAGATTCAATGTGCGTATTTAAGCTTCAACGAGGTGGCAAGAAGAGTGTGTGTGTGTGTGTGTGTGTGTGTGTGTGTGTGTGTGTGTGTGTGTGTGTGTGTGTGTGTGTGTGTGTGTGTGTGTGTCGTTAATATGTCCCCGAGTCCCCCCGGCTTATTCCTGTCAATCATCCATTGAAGACTGTAATACTGAAAAGGTCACAAGGCGTCTGCTAAACAGATAGGCTGACGAAGAGAGAAAGGATTGAATATTTTAAATAGTTATTGGATCAAAGAGACAGGATGGGAAGGAAATTAGAGGTTTGCACACGAGTCCGCAGCATAAAGCTCACATGACAAATATCTCACATTTCAGAAATGCTCGATAATGTTGCTTTTTTCCAAGAATTTCCTGATGACATGTCTTATCATAAATATTGATTTGGAGGTCATTTGACAAGTTTCTCATCCACATTCCTGGTTTGTCCAGAACAAAATGTCCTGTCCTGCTCACTCTGCAGACCAGGTGAATCACTGTCTCAGCTATTTGGCAGCAGCCAAGCATGGCTCAAGGAAGTGCTGCTTTTTCAGAGTTATTTCAAGAGATTGATCTGTCTGTAACAGCAGACAAGGTAAAGAGGTGGGGCAGCCAAGTCACGAGGTAGAGAGAAACAACTCAGGGAGCAGAGACCGGCACTTATTCATCCCACTGCAAGTTTATGTTTTCATCAAGCTGTCATTGGGATTTTTTACAGTTGTCCATTGCAAATGTCCCTGTTCTGAATGAGTTCAGTCCACTAGGCGTACTGTATAAAGTAATGTACATGTATAACAGATTCACATACTGTCTATACTTCATATATTTTACCTATCAACTCATGTGAACAGCTTTCACTAACACAGCTTCTTTAAATGATTGTTATCAACACATATGCATGCACAAAATCGAGATGCATCAAACCATGGTGCAGAATTGTCCAAGCACAGTTATCTATAATAAGATTTACGTGTGCAACATAGTGAACGTGCATTGTCTGAAACCAGCAAATGTGCACTAAACCAACACTGTATGCAATTATTCACTCTCATCTCACATAACATCACATGATATGTTCTCCCTGACCTGTCTCATGACAGACACATTCTCACAGCTCCTGTTCTTCCTGTCCCTCCAGCCTCCAGGCAGTTGGCTGAAAAAGCTATGAGGAAAATCACGTTCTGCTTATACCTAAATGTTCCTCGGAACTCTTTATAGTATTGTATCTGTAATAAACACAGAGTGCACTCTCACGAACACCCACACACACACACACACACACCCTTTTGTTGGCTTTGTATTACCTTGTCTTGAGGAAGAGGAACATATTAACTGGTGTAAGTGTATAATTACAATACACGTTTGTGCAATATCTTTAACATCTACATCAATGCATTGCACCCTTCAGGCATGTATCCAAAACAATGTCATAACTCATAATTTAGTTTGTTTTTAGCCTTTATTTATCCAGGTAAAAAATCCCATTGAGATCAACAATCTCTTTAACAAGGGAGACCTGCCGCTCATTGGTTACACCTGTAACACAAAACAAAAAGGACACATACAACATAATGACAGGGGTACAATTTACAAACTTATTCACAATGACAGGTACCAGGAGTATCAAATATCAATTCCTCAAGATATGCTTTAAAATGATGCAGGAGAAGCAAAATGCTAATTTTTTATATTTGTTGCAGAGTGTTCCAAGCTAGAGGAGCTGCGCACATAAAAGTTTTAGTGCCTAAAACAGTCCTAGCACTTGGTACATGTAATAAGCACATCCCGGGATCTTAGGCAATAGCTACTTGCGACTCTGTGTGAGATCAGAGAGCAGATGTAAGGTGGTAGTTTACCCAACATGGCTTTATAAATGAACATGTACCAGTGACTGAGCCTCCGAACAGTAAGTGATGCCCTGGCATACAGGGTACAGTGATGAGTAAGTGCTTTACAGTTTGTAACAAATCTCAGCGCACTGTGATAGGCGGCATCTAACTTGATCAATGGGCAGGTGCAGCGCCATATAGATAGAAGAGTTACGACAGCGGAAGTCCAAAAACGGTTATCGTCACGTGGTTCATGTAGACGAGAA
>NW_011368326.1:45376-56213 GCF_000735185.1 Notothenia coriiceps | reverse complement strand
GTCATGAATAAATACACCAGTCCTAAGAGTGAGAGTCTGGCTTTTCCACTGATTCAAATTAAAACTAAAAATGACATCAGCCATGCTAGGTGTTTGTTGACAGTTTCTTTAGAACTAACTGCCTTGTTTAAAGCTTAATGTGGAGTAGAGTTGCCTGCTAGGGGCTCAAAGGATATTAGAGGGGCCCTTTCTGAACATTTTGTTGCTTCAATGTTCAGAAAGTGCTTTATTTTTCTCTGAAACCAGAGCCCAGTCTGCTCTGATTGGTTAGCTGGCCGGCTCTGTTGTGATTGGTCCTCCGCTTGGAGATTTCCCGCCCCTTAGCCAATCACGTACAATGTGTTGGAGCGCTAGCCAATAGAAACGCGAGTGTAACGGCCCGTCCACACGGCGGTGTGCGTTGAAGCTTCAACGCTTCTGCCCATTCACTTTGAATGGGGTGACGTCAAGCTTTGCCAAACTGCATTGTGGTCGCGTCGTTTCGTTTCACGTTGCTCGCTTCAAAAGTTGAGCAATGTTCAACTTTTGAAGCTTCGGTGGAAGCGTCAGCCAATCAAATCATATGCCAGTACAAGCCCTAGCCAATCAAACCGCGTGCTTGTGTGTCCGGGGCGGGAGATTCATGTGATTGGTTGTGGGTCGAGTTTCAGACACGCCTACCGGCAAGCTTCAACGCACGCCGCCGTGTAACACTTGTGTGTGGGAGAGAAACTCCCTCTGGATGGAACAGAGAGATTTTAGCCTTTGCAGACCATTTACATGCACTAAAGACTATAGAACACACTGCAAGAAAGGGAAAACCCCAAAAAGCATAAAAGGGCCCCTTTAATGGACATTTCCCGCCCCAACACAGCATCGTTACCTTGCTGATGTCTGGCAAGAGATCTATGCGTTTTTTCTGATGTTCTACCCAGTAGCTACTTTCCTCGTTTGTGTGAAAATTGTCTTCCAAACTCTCCAAAAACGAAATGTTCTTCATTTTCGTAGCAAAATGGCACCTTCGTGGTACAATGAAATCCTTGAACCTTGAACCTAGCTTCAAGTTTTCTTATACAGTGTTTTTGAAGGTTTTTGAACATGAATTAAAGTACGGCTAAAGCATTAATTGGAGTGATGTTTTGCACCTTTCTCAAGTACTTAATGGATGTGATTCTCAATATCATGAACCAATAAGTCATTGTGATTTTCTGATTACAGCTTTGAACGGAAACACCCACCCACATGGTCCCTAAGAGTGATAAAATGTGACATAAAGAGATCACTTGGGCATGCTGTTAGTGCTGTTCTTTACTCCCGGTCCCATGACTTGCTCTTGGCCTTGTGTCACAGGACAGCTCCTAGTAAGAGAGGAGGCTTTACTGCAGTTAATCCTCTCTTTGAAAAGCATCTCCACCTCCAGCCAGCGAGTGCCAGAGGTGAGCCGGAGCCACATTACTGCCATTATGTTGTTGAAAGTGAGGCCTGTGTGGGTGGGGAATGTCCTGGAGGACTTGGACACCCTACCGCTCACAATGTGTTCCAGTGGTCGAAGGCAGGGCAACAATTCAATATTAAAGTTTGTTGTTCTTTTGTGTATTCATGATGGCACACATTTAGTATCGAGATATTGTGGCTCACAATTGTTGTATCCAAATGAGTAGGTTTGATTTGATCTCATTTTAAAATGGAGCAACTGTCATCAAACACGATGGGTGTTTCTCAATGTCGAGTATAGCTGCTCCAGAGCCACTATTTCAAGCATACTACGTCATCGAGTGCCGCCGAAGGACTGTTCCAATGTCCAGCATACTTGGAATTCTACCAAGCCCGGCGTACTTCGTAGCAAGAAATTTCGAGGCTGCACATGTGTAGACTCCGCGGTTTTAAAATCCCCACAATGCTTTGCGCACGGACCAATTTCCCCAAATCTGTGGTGGAAAATGTAAGGCGCGGCCTCTCATATGAAGCACACCTGCACACTTGCTCGCCTGTTCCACTCTTCGTTTTCCGAAATGCCAGGAAGTATTCTTGCCGCGCTTCTGAAGCAAGTGACTCGGAAGACATGTGCTACCAAGCAAGCGTCCTCGACATTGAGAAACACCCAATGTCCCCCGGTATAAATAAAGTTTACGGATTCTAATTATTGATTATGACCAAATGACATTACCCAAATCTGCATGAGATCAGACATTTCCTGGAAAAAATAAAAATGTTCATTCAATGTTCCTTAAATCTGTAGAGTATTAAAATAATTATGTGAAATACCTTGAGATCAATATTGTCCGTACCACCCACCTCTAGGTACTTGAGTGTGTAGAGGTACCATGGTATTTTCGCAATAATGGAAGTGACTAAACTAAACTCCCATACAATTGTACTTCCTGATCTACCAACAGAGTTATCATTTGGGTCATTACATACTAGATTCAGTATTATGATGGCATTACCAATTTACAGTATGGAACTCATTAGGATTCTTTCCCTGATATTTCTACAGTAATTATCGTGAAAACCTGTCCCTATGTTTTCCTTTGTTGTGGTGAAGCATTATGGAGAAACTGGCTCTGTACCATTCATACATAAACAATAATCCTACTGAAAAATGAAATGTATATCTACCACCACTTTAATAACGTTGTCTGGGAATGGGACTTTTTTAGCTAGGCTACATTTAAGACCCAGCACAATTGGTTTATAAAATATTGTGGTTCAACCTATCAAATCTACTTTTGCTATTGCTTAACACGGTTGAGGTTATCCTTTGTTGTTTGGGTTTAAATAAAAGAACAGCAGCAAACACAAAGGATAATTAGATAAGTAAAAAAGCAATATGCAGGAAGTTCAACTTTACTGACAAAACTTAAGATAAAACATTATCACTTTGCTCGCCTCAGTGCTCAAATGACGGGCAGTTTCGATATCGTTGGTCCTTGGACTTGTGATAATATGATAATGACAAAGTCTTAGGAGCAGAAGTGCTGTAATAAAAGATGAGAGCACCCGAACCCACGATGACCCGTACATGAGCTTCGTAATCCGTTGTTCAACAAAACAAAATATTGGATAGAAAGGCCACAAAACTCCCTAGGGTGTAAGAGAAATCCTTGAGTAACCACACACAGTTAAAAACCAGAACACTTTGACTCAGAAGAGACACAACATGGCGGGAGGAGATAACATTTATCACATCTACTGTTTCAATTTTTATTTCTCCAGCAATCAGCACTTCTCATGGCCTCGCGGCATCATGTTGGCTCTCGCCTTCACAGGAAAAGAACACAAAACTGCATCAAGGCTGTCAGGGAGAGCGTCACTGTTGCCTGTTTTCTTTTGTTTTATCAGAGCAGGTTGTAGCTGCACATTGCCGTATCATATCATATCACACAGGCAAGTCTGTTTTTCAAAGCAGCTCCCAGACAGCACATGAAATACACATTGTTTCCCCCTGGGTGAAAACGGAGCTTTTCAAGACAATAGCGTACCTTCAAGGTCTGTAGGTTAAAGGGTTTATGATGTTATAAATAGTTAATCTAAATATACTTACATCATAGGATTGGATAACAGTTGCAGGATGTGAATTCTTGATGTATCTGTAATGCAAGAACTCAAGAGGTTTTAGGGTTCGCCTGTCCTGGGAGTTCAACTTATAATGGCGTCAAATCGGATAAAATACCCCTTAATTGATTTTTTATGGAAAAAGCTGGATAGTTACCTTTGAGAAAAACCTCCAAAGTGACAATAAAGTTCAAATATCACCTTTCTTAACCCTTAGATGCACGAGTGACTGGACCCTACACTCTCCATGGGTCAAAAAGGACCCGCATTAGAATAATATCTGTTTTTGCCATTTTTGTCATTTTGTTTAAGAAAAATCAATTTAGTATTATATTTTGGTTCACACTAGGAATATTTTATATTTAATTTTTCACTATTTCTAATTTTTGAAAAAAAAATTACATTTTGAAAAAAAAAGTTTTCCCATAGGATCCCATAGAAAATGCATGCTTATGGAAGCTTGGGGTCGTAATACAAAAACTACATTTAAAAAAAAAAATGTAAATAAAAATTAGAATGGCATGATATCCAAAACATGTTTTTTGAGGAATAGCTGGAATATGAAATGATAAAAAAAAATGTAATTACAAAGATACTTCAAGAAAACCTCACCACCTCCAAAAAGACCCACTTATGCATCTAAGGGTTAAACATGTTTTACAAAAACTTTCAAATCTTTGTTATAGTATAGGAGATAAAGATGCCAAATTATGCTCAAAAAGCACAAATATAAACCATGATGTTAAAGGAATCGTCTATGAAAATAAAAATAAAAAAAAAAGAAAGAAATTAGACACAGCAGTTGCATTCATTTAGAACAGACACACTGGTGTAATGAATTGAAAATGATTTGTATAAATGAATCCTGTTCTTGTCCCCAATTCAGAATTGTTCACACAATTGTTATCGACTTAAATCCAGATTATATTTAACACCAACAAATTCCAACAATGTCTTACATGTTTGCAAAATAACTGGACAGGACATACTGTATTGTAGTTACATCATATACTGGCATCCTATTCACTTTTCCAATATCCATCTTAGTACGATAACCATTTAATCTACAAGGACAACATTTGGTTGACAGATTTTTCCTCAGCATTTTTTGTCTGAAGAGGTTGACTTCTAAGAATCAGGTGCCGCTTCAAATAATGGATTTGTCCATTCATGGCAGCTCTGGGTGATTCACATTGGCTTAACAGTTTGTGTCTCTGTGACACGGTGAAAACCAATACGCCTTAACTTTCCATCTGAGGTCTGGCAGTGGCACCTTGTGATGGCTGAAAGGCTTCATGTTACCAAAGTCAGAGTCCGGTCATGAAGAATTCAACAGGTGAGCCGCCATCTGTGACCGGCTCTGTGTTTACAGTCCAAAATCAAAACAACAGCACAGAACGCACACACCACCTAACAGTATGTGTAAATTAATCCATTGTTTGATTCCTGTTTTAAGAAAAGAGACAGTGTTCGCCATTGGCCAGTTTAACCAGCAGGAACATAGATTGTAATACCAAACGCAAGGAGGAAGTTGACAATAGAAAGTGAGTCAGAAAAAGCTACCAGTCAATTAGCCCAAATCATTTGCTACTTTAACGCAAATTGTACTCTAAAGAGAACTATAATTTAGAAAATAAACATCATGATGTATTGAAGAATACTTAATACTCGGGATTGATACCATAAACTTGTTTGGAAAATGATATGCAATGTTGAGTGAGAAGCTGGGTAATTTTCTCATAGACTTCTATACAACAGGACATGAAACCAGATATTAGACATAATGCAGGTTTGAGGAACGCATTGGCTTTACTTTTAAGACCTGGAGGTAGCTCTTGTGATATTATAACAAAATATTAAAGTCAGGTATTAGAGGTTTAGGATTACAACATAATTCATGAGTTAAAGGTAGGGTAGGTAGAACGGAGAAACCAGCTTGAGTGTGCTAGAATTTGAAAGTACGCAGCCGAAAAAAATCTGCCCCTTCCTTCAGACTTCCTTACAGAGCCCCTCCTCCAACACACACGAACGCGCACATGACCAATGAGGGCACGAGATACGTTTGTGCACGAGATGGAAGGCTGACAGGCAGGTAGGCCATCCAGTTATTTTAGCCGGGCCGGCTCAGATGATTGGTCGTGCTTTTTACAGCGCCACGGCTTCCACAGATGACTTTTTTTTAATGTATTTATTGTCAAAGCATTTAATGTATTCATTGCTATCGGGATGTTAAGAGCATTCCATGGAATATAACAAAAAGTGTTTCTGAAGTGAATTACCTACCCTACCTTTAATGAGTTATATTAATAAGTGAATGAAACTTCAGCCAACCTTCGAAACAGCCATTGATAATGAATGACCAAAATCGATCCATCCTTTAGTTTATGCCAGATTTGGTTGCAATTTAATTTTGTTATTTAATATAATATAATAACAGTGTTGTAAATCTGTCAATAAAGTAAATATTCAAGACTTGTTTCTGTATAATAAAGATTTATATTCACTGCATTTCATGTTTAATCAGTAATATGCTTCATATATGGATAGATATGTTTACTCTCAGTTGGGTGGTTCACTGCTGCTACGTGAACACACATGGCCGACACGCAGCCCACCACACAGTCTGTCTCGTGAGCAGAGTCATCTTTTCATCATACTCTATAAAGAAGCGGGCATTATCCAGCCAAACAGTGACATCTGGATTCCCTGAAACACAAGCTGATTCCTACATACTGTCATCTACAAAGATACACACAGTATTCAAACACACGCCATCATCATACTCAGTACCAGGAATATTCCTTATGTAATGCATGATAATGGATCTTATCAACTCTGTCCCTTTGAAAACTTAAAAAGACACTATTTAGGTTACTGATTAAAAACTGTCGCCACAAAGACTGAAATTAGCCATACCTATGATAAAGGGATTTATTTTTGGAGTTCTTTCTTATCCGAAACCAAGGTTTAAAACCGACAGACAGATGCTACAGTAGCTATATGCAGTAGAGATTGTAAAGGCCCCCCTCAGGTACATTTGTGGCGTCGGATATTGCGCTACATAAATAAAGGTGGCTTTCTCAAATTAGCTCAACAAGAAGTTTCAGTATCCTCAAATGTCCCCTAATTTGGAAGCTTTAAATAATTTCCTTCAGCTCTCAAAGTGTACTGCTTGCAGATGAGACTGAGAGAGTTTAGTTTCAGAAATGAATGATTGGATTAAGATCATCAAAACATTAAAGGTTTTATAGTCATCATCATCATTCATTGAGTCCCTGGTGAATAATAAGAGTTACTGAATGACTGCAACCGAGGTATGATTAAGATAGTTGTCATCTGGCTTTTGTTCCATAATTAAGATGTCAACTTTGTCTGACCCTGAAGCCTCTCTCCTGTAGAGATATTCCTAATGTTTTTAATCACTTTGAGCAACTACAATTTGTTTAGCCGAAGCCACATGCTCTTCTCAGCTGCTTCTTTATGACGTGAGAAAATCGCTGACCGGAACAAACCTGAATCATTAACAATCACCAGAATACATGATGCCATACAGTAAATCCACTGCTTCTAGTGACTGTGTGACTTGTTAGACAGGGAAGGTGGCATGTTGGATGGTAAACCAGCAGTACAGACACTTAGCCCCAAAACAACTTTCTCTTTCATTTCCCATTTCTCCGAAACTTGGTTGTTGCTTTCAATAAAATATGTATTTTTAAATGTTCTCATACTTCTATACACTCAGTGAAGCGGCCCCCTCAAAAATACACTTTGAACGAGGCCAAAGAGGAAAAGAAGAACAATATTTAACAGAATAATCTCACTATGAACAGATGGTGATTATTTAATAATAAAAAACCTCTCTTGGTTTTTTAATGGGTGGTGACATTAATAATTTGTAAGTAAACCACAGCGTCATCAGCCAAACAAGATGTGCATGTACTGAGAGAATGAAAATCGTTTTTATTTCACTGCTCTCATGGTTTCTGTGCTGCTAATGAGATGGAGTCTATTAGCATCAATCAATACGACCGTTACTTAGGCTGAGCTCCTGCAGAGAGGGAAAAGTGCAGCAAGGCACATTTGGGACACAAAGAAAGGACGGTGGGCTGCGTTCCTGACAGGAGAGCAGAGATATTCGACACAATGTCTGAAATACTCTTCAGCCTTCAGGAGGGTTGTGATAAAGGCTCTGAACTGGAAGTAAGAGGATTTGTGTGAGCATCAGATACACACTCCCACACACACATTTTGGCCTGCCAACGAGCGCCTGACAACTCCGGAGAGCTTTCTGTGATGATTTCCTCAGTGCACCTGGGACACTGTGGGTCTATCTCACACCAGACTATGGGGCAACTCAGGACAAAGACAAAGGGGGGTTCAGTTTGTTCGTTACACTTTCGAGAAATCCATCTCTTAATTTTGTCCAAAATAACAAGTACGGTTTTGTAGAAATCACAATTAGGCAACTTTTTCCAGATAATGAAAAAATCATCGTACACAGTGTCCATCGAGTGCATTTTGTCAAGTAGGGACTTGTGTTATGTAAATATGGCACAAACATACTTTAGAAAATCCCCCCTGTATCCCTTAAAATGGATGCATTTTTTGAAGTTGGGGAGATTTGGTTTTATTCTTGTTTCTTGTTACTTACTTTACTACGGTGGCCGTCAGGTGCAAACACGCTGGAGCCATTAGGAGAAACACAATGCAGTTTCAAAAAGTGATGCAAAGAAAAACACATTGGCCATTCTTTAACTGTCTTTTTCATCTACTAATATACATAAATTGGAACGCTTAGTCTGTGACCAAACTTAATACAATTACCCCTATTTTGGGGGCAAATACCTGCTAGGCTACTGTTTCCTTCAGTTGTTATTTGTTATATCTGTTCATAAATAAATATGAGGCCTATTCAACTATTTAGTTAAGTGGTGACAATTCTTCTTGTTTTATTTATGTTATTTAGTAGCACCATGTGTTATTATTATGTGTATGTTGTATTTTCCAGAGGACAAAACGTTTAAACTGTATGATCGTGCATTTTATCGCCCAATACGATTCATTAATAAATTATGATATTAGTATTAATTAAAATAAACTCACTAGTAAAGAAAAGTATCCCTATATATTAGAAATAAAGTCCTATGTGTAAACATAATTGTATTTCTTTGTTATAGAAAAAGGACTTCTCTCTTGTCTGGGCTATATGGTGATTTCCCCCAATAGCCTCACGGGGTGTGCGGGTGCATGTGCATGACGCGCACCACTTCGACCTTGACCAAATAAACCCTCTTGTTGTACGGGTTTAAATCCTAAATACATGACGTAAACATATACGAAAATTCCATACACAAATACATTAGTATTGTGTTCAAGTGTATAAATATCCATCGAGGGAAATTAGCGTTTATAAACAGAGGCACATTGCATTCATCCATGAGCCAGCCCCTTTCCGAGTAGTAGTGGACCGCACCAAATGAACAACAGGGGTGTGCGAGAAAAGAAAAACCCTAATTCTACATTAAATCTTAGATATTCTACAAAGCATAATACACAACAGCATAAACGCAGATTATAAAGCATATACGTTGAGATATTTGTGTATGAAGATTGGGAAATCATTTTTAATAGGTGTTTTAAATTCGGACACCCCTCCATGCAGATGCCATGCGTCTGTCTGAGAGCTACAGAAGCTTCTGCTCCGGAGACAGAGGCAGCACATCGGCCTGACTGGTTTACATAGAAGTAAGTGATAATGCCTCCTCCGTGCATGTGCTCTCACAATTTCATTCCTTGAGACTCGTCAATTCAGAAAAGGACGACTGACATTCTACACTGGTGAGTAAAAAACAACAGCATCCTTAATTGGGCTTTATTATGATAAAGCCATGGTGTGTGTGTGTGTGTGTGTGTGTGTGTGTGTGTGTGTGTGTGTGTGTGTGTGTGTGTGTGTGTGTGTGTGTGTGTGTGTGTGTGTGTGTGGGAGGTTGGCCAGGGTGCCAGTGCGCAGGATGTGGCGCTACTGAATGATGAAACACTTCTTAAGGGTGTCATGAGGACTGGGCGGGTTGGAGGAAATTAATTTATTCAAAAAAACCTTAATGGACAAATTGTGCCAGGATGGAACAACGAGCCGCATGGCACCAGTGTGACTTGTTTGGTATTTTTTCTATTATTATGATTCACTACTTCCTTTCTCCATCCGCATTTTTGTCATTGTGTGCATCCCATACTGTAGGCCCGTTTATTGACAAATCATCCCGAGTCATGTGCACACAGGGCGAAAAAAAAGAAGAATGTTGTGCGTTAATCAATCATCCTTAGATGAACCCAAGCACATCCTTATGTTGACATATACAAATGTGCATTGGTGTATTCTACCACATCCTCCTATAATAAAGGTTACTCGGCATCTGCGCTCCTTTACGCTGCTGTGTTGCGTTCACTGGCTTGTGAAATGGCCTTATAGCCTCATACAAACCAAGCTAATCTGGAAGCGTTAAAGGAAATCTATTAATCACTTAATCCTATGCCTATTGAAAGAGTGTGTGTGGTGGTGGGTGGGGACGCGGGGGGGCCGGGGTTGCATGTTGTATCGATGCAAGATGATTTGCAATAATTCTGGGATATTTCACCTCGGTGATGCATTTTTACGCAAAAATAAAATGCGTTAGCCTATTGAAAAACATTACGCCTTATGATGCTAACATTTAAAAGGCGCACCTTAACCTGCATTTAGATGCACCCTTTAATGTTTCCCAAGCTATTTATTGTGAAAATCATAGCGGTGTGCTGTTAAATCTGATAAATGATGATAACCCAAGCTCCATGTTTCCTCCACCCTTTTTTTTGTTAAGCAACCCTCTGCTCACATGTCTGTTCACGTTCCCATTTGTGTTTTGAAACGTGATACCCTTTCATATTTTAAGGGCTTTCCCCATGCCATAAAAACAGTGTTTGGGTCCGTATGCAAATCGCCCCCTCCCTTCAATTATTCAGGTGGTTGGAAACGTGGTCGTGCCGTACCGACCTGTCACCGTCCCGTCCACATAGTGTTCCCTGCCGCGTTTTGTTTGTGTTGTAGAACAATGGCCTGTGATAAAAAATGCTTCCCATTCATTGATTTTGCTGCCCCAGCCAGCCATGTGATCTCCATGTGAGAAATAACTCTGCTCCCCTCCGGATAAAGCAATAATTTTCTGCATTGAATGTTTCCCCCATGATGATAAGATAGTGTGGGATAAGTAGGCCTACAGAGTGTAACATGACGAAAGATATTCTATACACAAAAGTATGATTAAAA
>NW_011368326.1:35376-37876 GCF_000735185.1 Notothenia coriiceps | reverse complement strand
CTGCATTTGTATTCATCAGTCAATCACATTTGTTTACAACCACAACCTTTCATAATATAAATAAATAACACAGACGTAAACATTAATACACACAGCTCATACAAATTGGGATACATTGGGTGCTTTATAAAATGTCAGAAAATTGTAATATGTTTTGCTTTCTAAAAGTCCAACTTGACGGCTTGGTGTTCAGTCCAAAATTCAAACCTATTGATATAATATAAAGAATAAATAGTTGTCGATTATATGTCTGTCTATGAGTAATCAATACGTAGACTTATTGCCTTTATGCTACTTTCATGAATAAAATATAAGAAAAACGTTTTCATTCAATTATAATAGAAATAAATAATGCAAAACATAATAATAAATACAATTCTTGAAACATTTGGTCACTAAGAGGATTGGATATTTCATTTTTAGTTTTTCATTTTTAAACTGTGTGTTAAATGATCGTTCTTACTGTAACCTCAAACGCACTATACCCCAATTCATACATCTACAAAACAGGAAGTGGTATAGTTTAGTCAAGCGCTTTGAGCAACAGGAAAAGTCTAAATAAGATTTTAAAAAAGGAATAGCAATAACAAAGAGAAAGAATACATGTCGATCATGTTTGGTAGCGCATGATGAATGTTTACCTCTAAAGTTAAACATATCTATCCACTGTTTCTGGTTGTGTGTATCTGAAGCTAACTCCCCCCTGTTTCCTGTAGGTGTGCTTCTTTGTGGCTCTCTACTACAACGTCATCATCAGCTGGAGTCTCTTCTACTTCTCTCAGTCCTTCCAGCAGCCGCTGCCGTGGCACGAGTGTCCGCTGGTCAAGAACAAGACCATGACATGTAAGACACAAACACACATGTTAAAGCTGGGGTAGGTGGTTTAGTTTGGGGGTCATTTCGAAAAAAAATCCATAGAAAGCTTTCAGTACATAGTAACTTTAGGTGGTTCCCCAGGGTGGGCAAAGAAAAAAACATTAGAACATAGCAACCTTTACGAGTACTAGTCATTTATTAAAAACATCAACCATACGATTTATAGGTAATCTTACTTGTAAATGCAGGCCTGAAAACCCTTTAAGATAATATACTGTGATTTGAGTCTCTAGCTAGCTATACTAAGGGCAAACATTTCAAAGATGGAGAGAACATTTTGCTAACGTTAGCCTTTAGCTATCCGCAGACGCAACCTTTTGGCTTGGTTGGCAGAAAGCGAAACTTTTAGCAAAATGTTTCCTCCTGAGCAACACTTCATATCTGTCTCCAGGGGCGCTCCTTGCGAACAGGCAAGGCTGGCAATTACTTGGGGGCCCCGGACCAGAAGGGGGCCCCCAAAGAAGGTAGATTAAAAAGGTCCACAACAACGACAACATGAAACACCCTTTAATTGACTGCAACGACATGTCGGGAAACCCCCTCAAGGCGGCCCCATGCATAGCGCACCGTAAAATGCTGCTTCTCATCTGAAGTTGCCTTGCTCCGCTCCGGGGGGGGGGGCTCGGAAAGCTGGTTCGAGGGGCCCCAAGTCAATGCTTGCCTAGGGCCCCCACCGACTCTAGGATCGCCACTGTCTGTCTCCCTTCATTTTCTTTGCTAACGCTGGAATGTTCTGAAACTGAAACATATTCCCTGGTTGAATCAAGGTTTCTGAAATAATGTGCACAAGATCTGCATTTATGTCTTTCTGAATTGAGCTGTGATTTGCCAAAGTCGTCTGTCACAGGCTAGGTTTACTATATTCTAAGAACAAATCCAGGATAAAGAAGTCTAGTTTCCTCTTAAACCACTTGAATTTCAAAATACTGAAAGGTTATTATGGTATATTAGCCCATTGACACTAACAAAATAAACTTCCTACTCCAGCTTTAAGACTGATGGACTGATAAATTCACCATGGAATCAGCCTTTAACTCCTATCAGAAGGCCTCAGTGCTTATCTTGTACCGTGTTGTCCTCAGATGTGGTGCCAGAGTGTGAAAAGAGCTCGGCCACCACGTACTACTGGTACCGCGAGGCCCTGAACATCTCCAACAACATCTCTGAGGGCGGAGGTCTGAACTGGAGGATGACTCTGTGCCTGCTGGCTGCCTGGACCATGGTCTGCCTCGCCATGATAAAGGGAATCCAGTCTTCTGGGAAGGTAAGGAGGATTAACTGCTCCGTTATGCTTTTGTTAGTTTGGAGAAAATGTGTTTTAACGAGTAGGGGATGAGGCAGAAGAGGAGTAACTCTTTCAAAGGTAACATTAAGATGTCTTTGGCTCTTTTCTGTAATGTAAATGTCGCCTCTGTGGGACTAATAAAGGTATTCTTATTCTGAGTCAAAATTGCACTTTAATATATTAACAACATATTACATTACATTATGTCTATATGTGTTATTTTACAAGATACGCACCATGCTGTTAACCCTCTAGCCAGGGTTCAACTGGACTTAGACATAACTATTATTATTCCCTTTATTTATGTGGGGGTTGGGTTGGGTTGTCCGTAGGTGTTTG
>NW_011368326.1:30543-35325 GCF_000735185.1 Notothenia coriiceps | reverse complement strand
TCAGCAATGTCTCGTTGTTGTCCCTGCGGCAGACACTCCACCCCAAATTGCTTGGGATAAAAGCCTCTAACAATAACATTGGTAATGTATTTTGTGTTGAGTATAACTTCAATTGTAAATACAATTTATTTAGATTTATTCAATTTGTTGTATTTTAGCAACAAGCTGCAAAAAGGCAGAACTGCAACACATTATATATTTCAAGAATAATCGTCGCTAATCAAATATATTTAATTAATTAGTTACAGATTTTAAACATTATCGTGAATCCCCTTTTTTCCTCATATTTTGCAGCCCTTACGACAACTGAAATATAACTCGAGAAGTGAAACAGAAACAGAAACAAAAGGCCTTTTCTCGGAAAATCCTCTGACAAATAATTAGCTCACTTTAGAGGTTTACAGTGAGCTGTATTGATGCCTGGTCTAAAGACACTGCTGAGAGACTCCTGTAATGTGACTTGACAAATGTTTCTAACGATCCAGCCTCAGATATGAGCCTGAGAGCTCATGTGATCCGGTGTGTGATTTCTGACTAGGCTTAGAATAGCAAAGCTGACAGTAGCGTGACTAGCATCCGGAAGGATTAGCATCCCGGCTAAAGGTTTGGCGTTTGCTTTCAAACTCACCCCGCGCCTCTTCTCTTTTTACAGGTGATCCTTATCATTCCACACTCTCTCGTATCATATGACCAGCATTAGCCGGTGCACTTCCAAGGTTACAGTCAGGCTTGCACTAATTGGACAAATGGTCACACTATTTAATCTTCACTGAATGAGCTTTGATGGGGAAGTCATTTGATTTTGGTATTATCCCCACTTATTATTTCAAGTCTACGGGGTCAAAATTAATACAGTATACTTCACATTTTTTGACAGCAATAAGAGTAAAGTCTTGGTGGGTTTGAGTCAACTTAACTCAATGAAATGAGTCTTTGTAATCGTGCCAAATCATGGGTAATTAACACCCAGCTCTGCAGCTCTATAAAGCCGCTTTCAGGTCATTATTTTAACACATTTACTGTAAGTCTCATGCATTCATCAACTGCTGCAGACAACTGTTTCCAACTCAAAGGCTCCGATAGACCCACTGTCGAGACAGGAGAGACACAATGTGAGCGACCAGCTGGTTGAAACTAGCAACAACTAGCAGATAAAGAACCAGGTGTTTTTCACAGGTGGCAGAACAGGCAGAAATATTGCTACAGTACAAATGACACATCTTTAATGAGTTTATAAATAAAGAAGGAAGTAGGGTCATTTTTTCATAGACTTCTATACAATCGAGAAAAAAAAAATCACCAGTACCCATGGACACAGCGGTTGATCGTAATTAAGTACATTTATTCAAGCAAAGTACAATTCTTAGGTACTTGCAAATGTTCATGTTGTGCTACTTTATACTTCTACCACACTACATTTGATAAGGCAATATTATATGTTAACTATAATACATTTTTCTAACAGCTTTATAGATTTAGATTACTAGCTGATACAAAATATAGATAGATTGGAAGGGATGAAACCCTCTTTAATGGTCTCACATGCAGAGCACACAGCACACACGTGTTCTCTGCTTTTAACCCATCCTAGCACCAGGAGTCTAGTACTAGGAGCAGTGGGCAGCTATTGCACAGCACCCAGGGAGCAATGGGGGTGAGGGGGGAAGTCCGGTGCCTTGCTCAAGGGCACCACGGCAGGGCAGGAGGTGAACTGGAACCTCTCCAAGTACTGTAGCAGTCCACACTCCATATTTAGGTCTGGTCGGGGGCTTGAACCGGCGACCCTACTGACTGAGCCACTAACGGACTTATACACACTTATAAATAAAAATGTACATATATTTATTGATAGAAATATCCAGCGACGTACAATGTCATTAAAATGAACTCCATCTTTACCAGCTGTGACTGACATTAATGGAACAACTGGATTTGTGATTCGGAAAATAGTCCATTATGCTGAAGAAGTACGTTTACTTTTAGTACTCAGGAGTATTTCATTGCCAAAACTTTTGTACTTTTACTTAAGTAAGATTTTGAATGGAGAACTGTCACTTGTAACAGGGTATTTTTACTATTTAGTATTAGGTATTAGTTTACTTAAGTACATACTTCCTGCACTTCTTTCCCCCCAGGCTGGATATTAGAAAGACTGCAGGTTAAGGGCACTCTCGCATTGGCTTCACTTTTTAAAATCAGAGTTTAACCCCTGTGTATCCGCCAGCTTGTTTTAACATTTTCTTGCTTTAAGGATCCGGTCGTCAGGTTATTGAACATCGGGTCAAAGCTAAATGAGTTTCCCACCTTGTCCTTACCTCAGGTCTTATCCTTACAGCTGTCTGTACTGAGCGCAGCGTCCTTTGAAACCCATTCACCACAACAGCCTCAGACTAAACAACAGTCGCTTTAATCTCAATCTGTGTCACCACGGTTTCGCAGCACTAGACAGTTTCATTTCCCTCATTTGCTACATCCTGCCGCTGATAAGTTATCACTGACATCCACAATCGTTGTCACACTCACTATCCTGACTGCCGCTCTGACCGGTTTTATTAGCATACATGATGTTCAGTTCCTGCCATTTATTCAAATCAGTAGAGAAAGAAGAACTCAGATTTTACACTTGAGTGAAAGTAGTGATACTAAATCATAAAAAGACTATTACATGTTAAAGCCCAGCATTAGTAAATTGTACTAAAGTAAAAGTATCAATATATACTTAAGTACCAAAAGTAAAAGTACTAGTAATGGCCAATTTCAGAATCGTTAATATTACATTAGTAGATTTTGATTATTGATGCATTGGCAGGCGGCAGGGCGACTGTGGCTGCGAGGGAGTGCGGTCGTCTTTCAACCAGAAGGTTGTGGGCTCGATCCCAGCCGATGCAGTCAACATGTCGATGTTTAACCCTGAGTTGCTCCCGATGGCCAACAGTGTTTGAATGTGTGTGAATGTTAGGTCCTAGGGTAAACTGCTCTGTGTGAATGGGTGGATGACATGTAGTATGTCTTTGAGGGGTCTTAAAGACTGGATAAAGTGCTATATAAGTACAGTCCATTTACCATTAATGTGTTCATCACAGCTGCTAAAGGTGGAGCTTATTTAAATGACATTGCATACTGCTTCTGGGTTTTAACCTATAATAACATGTACATGTTTATTTCTTGGTGATTCACATTTTGTAGTAGCTGATTAAATGAATCTGTAAAGTAACTTACATACAGCAGATAGAAACACAAGCAGGTCACAGTCAAAAAAAAATTTGCCCAAGACATAACTTTCTTCACCATACTGTACATGTAGTGGAGTAAAAAGTACGTAGAAATTAAACAAAAACATATATGTACTTCATTACATTTTACCTCGGTGTCCAGCGGGTAATGTTCAATTGTATAGAAGTCTATGAGGAAATGTTTTTACTTCTCAGTTGATTGATCATCTCAGTAAATATTCCCCTTTTGTAGCGATGTTTCTGGCTAAGTACAAGTACCTCAGAAAAGTTAAATTCCTTTATGAAATGTCCTTTTTTTTTCAACCACCCCTCCTAAACATATATGCATCTATGTTGAAGACGAAATAACCCCCTTGTTTTTTGTAAACCGCCCCAAAAAGAGCCACCCAAGCAACTGGTTAATTGTACAGTTAGAGCCAGATGGTGTTGCTCAAACTACCTGGTGTGTCTGGATGGCCTTTTGAGTTGGCGCGAGAAGAAATGGCCGTGAACTTTCCCTCAAAGGGGCCAGCTCCGAGTGTCTTTGAAGTGCCGTACAAAAGAATATTAATGCTCTCTCTCTACACCCGTGCTCACAAAAGCCCTTTCCCAAGAAATATCCCTACCACCATCTGCATTTCATTCCCGTGTGTGTGGGTGGGCGTGAAAGGGATCGGGACGTTTTGGTTTCCATGGTTTTACGCGCTCTTTTGGCTTGGCTTGATTGTCAAGAGTGTGGCCAAAAAAAAAAGGGGTAGGGCGGGCGAATAATGGCTTATGACGGGGGAGAGAAGAGGGGTGGTCGTAGATTTGGTAAAATAGACGTGAAGTTCATTAGGAGTATCTGAAAGTTGCTGAACACCATGTAAAGTAACATTATTTAGTTAATTAAAATAGCCTTTAGATTCCTGACACATATGAAGACAATTACCCCTCTGTCCGTCCTTATGGGAAAACCTATCTTTTATTATCAGTTTATAACGATGACAGTGCAGTTATTAGAACATGACCTTTCCAATAAGCACATGCTATCTGCCCTGACACAGAACCTTTCATAATAACGCTTTTTTTTAATAGAAGATAATGCTGAGGTTGCAGATATTTGTCTATCACACAAAAAAGAGCCTGTTTGGCTTTGTGCTGACCAAGGCCAAGAATGTGTTCTTCAACAAAAGCTCAAAGTGGGAGGTGTAATCAGTGAAGGACTGACAAGAGCTGCAGGTGTGGAAAGATAATAAATGTTTTGTAGAGAGATGTATTGCAACTATGACATTTGACTTTATATTTAGGGATATATATTCCAGCAGGGATTTAGCCTTTGCAGACCATTTACGTGCCTATATAAATCTATATAACACACTACAGGAAAGGGAACACCCCCAAAGGCATTATTGGGCCTCTTTACTGGTAACAAAATATGACTCAGCTTTACAAACCCATTTAACAATTAGAGGTGGGGTAGGTAATTCACTTCAGAAACACTTTTTGTTATATTCCATGGAATGCTCTTAACATCCCGATAGCAATGAATATATTAAATGCTTTGACAATAAATACATAAACATATTTC
>NW_011368326.1:30068-30503 GCF_000735185.1 Notothenia coriiceps | reverse complement strand
GGTTTGGGCAATTGGGCAGTATTTTAAAGTCTTGAGTCATTGTTGAAACCAAAAATACAAAGCAGAGGCAACTTAAAGGTGGGGTAGGTAATTCACTTCAGAAACACTTGTTGTTATATTCCATGGAATGCTCTTAACATCCCGATAGCAATGAATATATTAAATGCTTTGACAATAAATACATAAACATATTTCATCTGTGGAAGCCGTGGCGCTGTAAAAAGCACGACCAATCATCTGAGCCGGCCCGGCTAAAATAACTGGATGGCCTACCTGCCTGTCAGCCTTCCATCTGTGCACAAACTTATCTCGTGCCCTCATTGGTCATGTGCGCGTTCGTGTGTGTTGGAGGAGGGGCTCTGTAAGGAAGTATTTTTTCGGCTGCGTACTTTCAAATTCTAGCGCACTCGAGCTGGTTTCTCCATTCTTATACCC
>NW_011368326.1:29720-30028 GCF_000735185.1 Notothenia coriiceps | reverse complement strand
GTGGCGCTGTAAAAAGCACGACCAATCATCTGAGCCGGCCCGGCTAAAATAACTGGATGGCCTACCTGCCTGTCAGCCTTCCATCTGTGCACAAACTTACCTCGTGCCCTCATTGGTCATGTGCGCGTTTGTGTGTGTTGGAGGAGGGGCTCTGTAAGGAAGTCTGAAGGAAGCAGCTGCCTACTTTCAAATTCTAGCGCACTCAAGCTGGTTTCTCCATTCTTACCCTACCTTTAAAGGAGTACATTTGATACTCCTTGGATCTGTTTAGACAAAGAAATTCCAAATAAACCCGTCTTTACTTTAGC
>NW_011368326.1:0-29680 GCF_000735185.1 Notothenia coriiceps | reverse complement strand
AAACATCGTTATGACATCATAAAGTGGCCAAAATCTGTTCAGCTCATTTTCAGACAGGTTTTTATAGAAATGGATCAGGACAAAAAGAGAGACAATCTTTGTTCCTGAAACTTTCAGAGTCTCTTTCCACAGAGGGGACACATGTTGATGTAGAAGAGACATGAAGAAGAGGGGACACATGTTGATGTAGAAGAGACATGAAGAAGAGGGGACACATGTTGATGTAGAAGAGACATGAAGAAGAGGGGACACATGTTGATGGAGACAAGAGGGGACACATGTTGATGTAGAAGAGACATGAAGAAGAGGGGACACATGTTGATGTAGAAGAGACATGGAGAAGAGGGGACACATGTTGATGTAGAAGAGACATGAAGAAGAGGGGACACATGTTGATGTAGAAGAGACATGAAGAAGTGGATTTTGAATCATAGGTGACTAAGGTCTCACTAACCTGTAAGAAATTCCTTGCGGACTTTGAAGGTGTCTATCAGCGGGGTGAGGATGCCTTCGATGGTGCCGAACATGCTGCCCAGCCCGAGGTTCACCAGCATCAGGAAGAACATGACGGACCAGAAGGGCGAGGCGGGGAAATGTGTCATGGCCTCCGTGAAGGCGATGAAGGCCAAACCTGTTCCTTGGACCGCCTGTTAGAGGAAGAGAGAAGAAGAGGTCAAATATCAGTGGCACTAAGGGGGGCCTTTTTTCAAGACTTTGGGTGACCTTAAGAGATCTTATAACCTTTATTTCTAATTACCCTAAGTCTAATGCTCATGTGTTTCACATTAAAGCCCTCTCAGGAGTTCAGCAGCCTTAATCCTTGCCCTTTCCTGGAGCTTTAATAGCTTAACATCATAAAATGTAACGATCAGAGAAGTAAGTGTGACTGTGCTGTTTTCCAGATGTAGGAAAAGCTCAGAAATAGTTAAGATACTTCTTCAATGCTCAGAATCAGAATATCTTTAGTGTCATTATACTTGTGTACAACAACATTCACATAACATATCGTAAGCTTCTCTCAATACAGTAAAATAATAGTAACAAATAAATAAAAGCAGTGTACTGTATATGTGAAGCTAGCTCTAGCAGCTAGTTAGCTCAGGCTACGTACGCTAAAGTGGCCCAAATGTTTTTCTTTTAAAGCAGATTCAACTTTTTCTTTCAAATATAATGCTAAAACTAAAATCACATGGAATCTAATACATTGTGATTTGTTCCTAAGTCTGAATTGAAAAGCTTCATTTTGGAATTCATGCAACCTTTATTTCACTATACTGTAGACCCGTATACTCATGTGCGTTAGCTCAATTAGTAATCGAATCATGCCAAACTCTTTGTTGTTCTTCTCGTGTTTTTGGTTACACAATTCACGTTAGCCCAACAGTTTGAAGAACCATTGTCTCGTGCGTTAAGACCTTAAGACTCGCAGCTTTGGTTTCTACCTTATTGAGCTCGCCCTCGATGCTGCAGGCCTCCAGACCCAGCGAGCCGAACTGGTCCTCCTTCACCCTCTTGATGATCTCAATCATCTGATCGTAGTCCTCGCTGCTCACCTCGCTGCCCTGAGTCAGGTTGATGTGGTGAGGGATCAGGCTGTGTTCAATCTCGTTCCCCAACAACGACACAATCCTTTGGGTGTTTCTAAAAAAAACAAAACAGGCAAAAGTTATTGGTTACTTTTGCAATGCATTTCACGCTTGGACATATAGAGTTTGATAACTGTGGCAGATTGGTCCTTAATATTAACAAGAAGTGGACAAAATAAAAAGATTTTGAAATGTTTTGCCGGCAGCTATGAAAAAGATTACATTTGAATGTTTCCAGATGACTCGTTTTAAAAATAAAATCATATTTTTTTACATAACGTTTACCCTTCAAACGTTATAACCAAGTATATAACTAATGCTCTGCTCCAACCTTACAAAGTCACTTACTAGCTTAGTTGTAGCTCATGTTAGCGCCAATAAACATTATTTAATACATTAATTACACTTTTGTTTGTGTCTTTTATTTTGAAAAGGCTTGAAACCCATTGTTTGTGTGCACAGCATGAGGAGAAATGTAGTGACAACTGTACCTAGTTACAGTAGCTACAATATGATTGTGTAGTCGATGTTTGTGGGCGGGGTTTAGAAAATGGTTCAAATATAGTTTAAAAATCGTTCAGAGAAAACTTGTTCAGGGACTGTAAAGTTGTTTAAAAGTCTAACATATATTCAAACTAAATATGGTAGGGGCCTTTTCTTCTAAACTATTTCCCCAAACTGTTTCCTTTTCTGCTATTTCAACATGTCAAGAATAAAATAACCACATAGCCGCTTTTAGTCTGAGTATCATTCTGTCATGCAGTTGTCTATAAATATCTGAATGTGAGAAGAAGCTGCTGCTACTCACAGAGAGATGCATTTGGCGTTCATTATGTTGGCTTTAAAGCCCAGCACGGCAAAAACCACCAGGGTGGCCAGCACGGAGGTGAAGAAGTTGATAAAAGACACCAAGACGGCATCGAAGTGGCAGTTGTTGTCCCGCTTGTTGTAGCTGGAGAAGGCGATGACGCCTCCGAAGCCGAGGCCCAGAGCGAAGAAGACCTGCGTGGCCGCCTCGCGCCACACTTTGGGCTCCAACATGATCTCCAGCTGAAGACACAAAGTGACACAGTGTACCGTTAGCTTCTCTTTGAAGGACAGCTATATTATTTTGATAAAGGAGTATATTTTGAGGGTAAAAGCAGTCAAATAACTTGCAAATCAGAGAACGTTGACATTTTCTTACACATTCATTACTCTTAAAGTAGGGGTGTCAAACTCAATTTCATCGCGGGCCACATTAGCATTATGGTTGCACTCAAAGGGCCGGTTGTAACTATATAAATATACATATATATAATATATATATAAAATAATATATTATATTACACTATTGCCTCTGAATTGGATTATTATCGGATAGGACAAATAATTGCAAGTCTCTTCAGTGTGCATGTCACAAAACGAGATGCATTGTGGGACATGTAGTTTAAGTGCAACCTGTTTCTGTAAAGTGGCTTGTAACCGTATAATAAACGTATTATATTATTTGGAAGCTCTTACAGGCCACATAAAATGAAGTCGCGGGCCGGATTTGGCCCCCGGGCCTTGAGTTTGACACCCCTGACTTAAAGTCATCTGAAGAATGATTTAACACTGAAGTCCACAACATGAATGACTGGAATTGAAAGTTGAGAACAAGCAAGTAAGTGGTCATTCATTTGAGTTTATTTTCCTCTTTCAAATCTTTGTGAATTCAATATTTTCTGGTTTTAGACTCTATGAAATCTTTAGCTCTATGAAATATTAATGCTAATTTCTCATCTTAAAATGATATATTAATCATAATTGCAGCCCTACAGCTGAATATATAGATATATTCAATAAACGTTGTGTATTATGGCAGTTGGATTAGGTAGTGATGGCTGGATTTATGCGAGCTCTGATGTTTTATTTGAGATAAGGTGGGGGTTATTTGGCATACGTTTAAAAAATCTTTGCAATAAGCTTTATGTATGTTCTTATGTGATTTTCACCAGTTTTCTTTAAATGCTTGGATGAAAATAATGTTAAAATGTAATACCAGTTATCTTCATGTGAGTTGATTTAATGCGACATATCCATCCACAGCCCTCTATCACCATCATATCGATTTTTCTATAAAACTAACACACACTATTTCTGTTTGTTTTTTGCGGACTGCTCCACGCACCATCTTGCCAAATGACAGCTGGCATGTTGACAGTTTCCACGTTTGTCCTTTTCTGTAACAAAAGCCCTGAATCTGTTCTGATAGAAAGCAGAAACACTTTGATGTCTGCAGGTCCTCGCAGAATGGCGGCAGCAGAGCGAGTGGTTTATTGGAGTATTTCGGTGTCAGCCGAGGACACGGAGCAGACACCGGAGACCGTCTGCTGTGAGCCAGCGTTTTCAGGCTGGTTGGTTACATAAAGCCTTAGTAACTCCTGTTTCCATGGTGACATGATTCCACAGCCTGAGATGCCACTGGCCAAAAAGAGCCGGCCAATCACCGGGCAGATTTCATTTTTGAGTTCTGAAACCTTTTTTTTTTCTTCAGTCAATTCAGTTCAACAGAGGCGGCTTGAAAAATTGTTAAATGTTAATTCCTGCCAAATTGGAGGTATTAAGTATAATATATAATTTAAGTACTTCTTCATTTTAAAAAGACGAGACGATTAAAGGATTGGTTATCTAATTTGACTATTATTTTAGTCAGTGTTCAAGCGGTGTCAACAAACTTCTCCTGATTCCAGCCTTTAAGATGTTTGATTTGATGCTTTTCTTTGTGATAATTAGTGTAAAATCCTTACTACTGGTTAAATAAAACTATATTTTCAAAGACACTTTCTTGTTCTCTGGCAAAAATATAATTGACCTTTCTGACATCTTATAGACAAAGCAATTCATTGAGACTGAACAATTATTGTTAGGTAAATCCTTATAATCAAGATATCCCTCCATTAGGTAAAATGTTCCTTGGTAGGGACATTAGTTATTCCTGTTTAACATCGAGTTTTGTTTTGAGACTCTTGGTCAGACTTAACTTATTGACTTAAGATTTATTGATCCTATTTCCTGACATATCTCATTTTAATTGACGATGGAAGCAATTCAGAATTTCCTAATACAAAATACTGATTTGCTGATGTGTAGGTTGGCTGTTATGCTGTATCTGATGTTTACTTTGAGCTTACTTATATATTATAGAGAGAGTGGATTCATAAGACTTTTTCTCATTTGTACTATTACAAGTGAGGAGAAACCCTGACTTTAAGGTGCGTTACCTTTGGTGTGAACATGTGTCGGATCCCGTCGATGGAGCCCTTCAGGAGCAGAGCCCGCACCAGGAAGCAGATCAGCACCACGTACGGGAACAAAGAGCTGAAGTACATCACCTGTAAGTTAAAGAAAAACTCCTGTTAAATGCATCAAACTAAACCAGTCAGCCTGTAGTTACATTAGTTCGGTCTACATACATACAGTATATCGTTTGGCACAACATGAAGGCATGATACCGTCAAAAGAAGCAGTAGAGGTGAACCATTTAGCAATAACAGGGTATACGCAGGAATCCTGAAGTCAAATGTAAAACCTTTTAAGACCTTTTTTAAAACCCTCTCCAGACATTTTAAGACCTCATCGCCACTTGGAGGTCTCACCGGTTACCTTGGCGACACACTTTACCTCACATTGACTATATACAGTATGGATTGTCCTTCCTCCTTATCTTCCAACCATTTGGACGCAGACTTGCATTTCCCCATAACGATGTTGTTTAACAACCGGCGTAAACGGGCCTTCGCAGCAGTGAGCGAGCGATGTCCTGTTCAGATGACGTCCAATCCAACGGGATGCCATAAATAAACTACACAGAATCACACTACACACCTACGCAATGATTACATTCAGGCAGACTGTAGAATACAACCTCTTTGGACCATTTATATACTTATTGAAAACAAGCTACAAAATGTAACACCTTGGAAAATGCCCTTTAATACTTTTTAACAGCCTTCATTTTCGCTAAATTGATTTATCAACTTTTAATACTTTTTAAGACCCCGCGGACACCCTGAATAAAGACAAAATGTTTGATGATCATAAGTTGCTTAAAAATCAAAATAAGATGCTTTTAGATGCCAATGACCTGTAGATAAATCAGATAATCCAGATTAGACTACTTTAGATGTACATTGTCTCTTGCTTATTGCCAATTGTCACGGTTTTCCAGGTCACTGAGTAAAACCTATCGGTGATTAGATGACAACTGCTTTTCAGTTCCTGTCAGAAAAACACTTATCAGACTGTGCCTTTTTAGAGAAATACTAAAATACATTTAGTGTGATCTTGCTATCTAACTATCTATGCAGCGTGATCATGGTCATTTGGCAGAAACATGAAATGAGAGTTAACACTGAGCAGTTCTGTCTAATGTGGATGGCATTTTGTTCCTGGTCAAAATAACTCTTTTTAGGTGAGGGACTTTGACACACATTTCAACTTTTATTTTGTGTATCTTTACGAGTGACATCTTGAAGAAGAGATGACTTGTTGTACCATGAAAGCTACAGTATGTTATCAATATCAGCAAGAAAGCTTTTTATCCAATTATCTTGCTATTTACTGTAGACAGTGGGCGTCTCTCTCTTCTTTTCTCTCCTTTTCTATAAAGACTAGGTGGCACTTAAATCCTAAGAGGTCTGACTCAGACTCTACTTTGTGAGACGTCAGCTCACAGGATGGGCAGAGGGGTGTGTGGGGGGGATGCAGTCATTGTAGGATGGTTTGGGGTTAAGCACAGTAAGTGATTCAGAGACATCTAACATGGTCCATATGCAGCTCTGACAAAGACTGTGTAATGTCACGTCTTTAAAGGGAAGGGATAATTCACCCTCAAGCAGGATTCACTCACATGTTTGAAAGTTCATTCAAAGACAGTGAAGACAAATGACTTTCTCTCAATGCTTGGAGACAGACAAACGTATTTCTGATTGTCCTTAATGTGAAGTAGTTTGGTTAAAGGTGGGGTATGTAATTTTGGAGAAACCAGCTCCAGTGCGCTCGAATTTGAAAATACACTGGAAAAAATCTGCCCCTTCCTTCAGACTTCCTTACAGAGCCCCTCCTCCCTCCTCCAACACACACGAACGCGCACATGACCAATGAGGGCACGAGATAAGTTTGTGCACAGAAGGAAGGCTGACAGGCAGGTAGGCCATCCAGTTATTTTAGCCGGGCCGGCTCAGATGATTGGTCGTGCTTTTTACAGCGACACGGCTTCCACAGATGACATTTGTTAATGTATTTATTGTCAAAGCATTTAATGTATTCATTGCTATCTGGATGTTAAGAGCATTCCATGGAATATAACAAAAAGTGTTTCTGAAGTGAATTACCTACCCCACCTTTAACACAGTCCATTTACAAAGAGGTTGAAGGCCAATTGCACACAAAAAATAAAGCATAATTACTAGAGACCATTAGCGGGTGAAGTGATGTTGGCAGTACTTTCATGCATGGAAGGACAGACTAAAAAACTCATGGCATTTACAATACACAATTTAATTTCATAAAAGAAAAACCTGGTATAGGTAAGGAATCAAACTGGCATTTATGGGCCTAAAATGTGGTGGGTGGTTCATAGTATGCAGTAAAGTTAATAGTATCGAGATCCAGTACTGCATTTCCACTTATAGGTATGAAGATGTGTTTTCTTACGCAAATTAGTAAGTAAAAACTACTTATCAGAGCTATTTCTTCTAATTTTAAGTGTTCATACGTTAAGAGTTGTGTTGAATACCCAAAAGAAATTGAGAAATGAATTCATGCTAAAATGTCTCCGTAAATAATCTGAAATGATACACTCACTCACACTGCATTTTTTGTGCAGTATTTTTGTTTTGATCTGACTCACAGACACATGTTTGACTGACGCAGTTCCGGTGTAGCATTGAGAGTCCTCCCCAACAGCAGCAGGAGAGGGGGGGAACCATCTTGACGGTCAGTGTTGGGGGCTTCTCTGCTGTCTGCCTGTTAGATGTTGTGTGTAATAATAATAATAATAATAATAGTTATCAAGCGCTTTATCAGCTGCTCAAAGACGCTTTACAGAGGTAAAAAAGCAAAATAAAAAGTCAAATAAACAACATTTATCACAAGGACACAGCATTAATCACACATTAAAACGTGTGAAGATTGAAAAAGACAATATAATCACAACATAGGCAATCCAAATGACAACGTGACTTTATATGAAGAATGTACAACCACCACGGGCCCTGGTAGACCACCACACAATACAGAATATTACAATCCTGTGCAGTAACCCCGATATGTGCAATTTGCACTCTTTTGCATTCTGCTACTTCGCTCAGCATTAATCACTGGTATTTGAAATACATACATTATATGCAATCAGCATTTAAATGCTGTTACTTCTAACCATGGATGTGTACTTATTAGTCTTTATTTTTTATTTGTATGCCTTTATCTGCACTGTCACTTTTCTTGTGACGAGTCACTCACAGTTTTTTCTTTTTTTCAAATTGTTATTCAATAACAATACTAAAATGACAAAGTATGGAGTCAGTCAGCCGATATCTTTTTATGAATATATCATATAGCATAATTATCCACCCAGATCACATCACACATCCTCTGCTTTTCTGTTTTATTGATTGATTATATTGTCGTGTTTTTTCTGACTTTTGTTTGTGTTTTGTGTAACTTGTACGGCGACATTGAGACGCTTGAAAGGCACCTTTATTAATAAAATGTATTATTATTATTATATGATATTTCCCTAAAATGAATGGTAACTGTACAACAAATCAGCGTCCTTCCCTGTTTCATAAATGATTTCAAGTCCTTTTTTCTGTCCCTTAGAAAAATTCAATCTTGTAAACTGTCTATAAAGAATATTTACATTGACATTTCGATTTTTTTTTTATTGTAAGTAAGCTTAATGCCTCCTAAATGTGTTTTTTCTTTCCCCCTGGCTCCTATTGGATGTATTATTTATGGGTTTTTTCTTATTGTGATTTTCTTTGCACTTATGTTGATAACTTGATGATATCCTCACCGAGCTTTTATATGTTCTAAATATGTTCAATGCAAAATAATAATAATAATAAAAAAAACAAAAAAGACTGACGCAGTTCCGTTGTTTCAGAGCGTCCTCGCCAACGGCTGCACGAGAGGGGGGGGAACTATCTTGCCGGTCAGTCTCTTCCTTATGTCTTTGCCTGTCTGCCCGTTACTGTAGTGTACTGGAGATGCCAAGATGGCTGCAAGCAATTACTTCGGCTTCACACATGGTGCCGGTCCGCAGTACAGGTAAATACAGGTGATGGAGTTCGGTGTCAGCGTGTGCTCTGACTCACATCTATCAGCTCGTGCTGTGAGTCACGTCTGTCTGCGCGTGCTGTGCAACGGTCGGCGGTTGGTACCGTTGGGTACTCAGCTAGCTTCACCTGCTAGTTCTGTTAGCTCACGTTAGCAGGCCGACACACTGCTGGCTTTAGGTGATAAAACCCAAGTATGGTCATCTTTATTTACCCTTTAAACCAGTTTAAAATTGCTTAAAGATGAACAATAAGGCGGTCATGGTGAATGTCACGCAGCTGATTTGTCTAACGGAGCCGGTTGCAGCTGTGACGAGATATTTTGGCCGGATTAAAGAGGGCTAAACCTGGTGTAGCTGCCCTGAAGGCAGAGGTGGAAAGTAACTAAGTACTTTTACTCAAGTACTGTACTTGAGTACATTTATGAGGTACTAGTGCTTTACTTGAGTATCTCAATGTTTTGCTACTTTGTACTTCTACTCCCGTTCAATTCAGAGGTAAATGGTGTATTTTAACTCCACTACATGTATTTAATACCTTTAGTTACTTCACAGATCTGGATGAAGGATGTGAAATATAATCAAGTGTTAAATCAGACTTTAGTTCCACCTGGAGTAAATTCAAAAGCTACCCTGCAGTATACAAAGTCATTCAAACTAGCTGCACCTTTACCAGCTTTGAGAACACTTTCATGATCAATCATTATAAAACATATCATATATATTATTTTGAAATGGACCNTATAGGTATGGTCCTACACTATATTATTCAAATATAGCATGATAGGTCCACTTTAATTTATATAATTAAACAAAGAACATGCAGGGACAAGGGACAAAGTGTCCCTGCATGTTCTTTGTTTAATTATATAAATTAAAGTGGACCTATCATGCTATATTTGAATAATATAGTGTAGGACCATACCTATATAAGGCATATTTATACTTTTTATTTTTCAAAATACCAAACAGATCATGCATTTTAGCCATTCCTCATTTCGCTCAATTTAACACTGTCTTTGCATCATGGGCTGATTCTGTGAGAACAGCACCATCTACAGGCCTGGCATATGTACTACAGCGTCTCCAGCGCTTTCCAACGGCAATGTCCGTGGCTGTCTCCTCCTGATTGGATGAGTTGGCCCAATAGCCGTAGCGCCACTTCTGTGACGTCATAGAAGTTTTCAAATCTGGATCAGTCTGTATCAGATCCGTTGCAGCCCCTTTTTAAAAGATTTGGGTATGGAGGAAAATAGAGAGGGTTGTGTTTTCTGACACTTGGTGAGTTCCCTGGAACACCGGGGACACATATTCATGTAGAAAAGACGTACAAAAGTGCATTTTGCATGATAGGTCCCCTTTAAATTCACCATTCACATGCACTAAAACCTATATAACACAATACAGGAAAGGGAAAACCCCCAAAATGCATAATACGGCCCTACAGGGAATAAAATAATCTCTTATCTTAAACACATATCATCTCTAGTAAATGAAAGGACATTACAACATCTGACCCCAACCTGCTGTGTGTGTCCTCCAGGCCAGAGAGCAGGAGGTGTTCTTCCCCCTGTGGGGCGTGGTGGTGTGCATCTCCCTGGTGGTGATGGCCATCATGCCGGTGCCCGTGGTCTTCGCCCTGCGCTACTTCAACATCATCGACGACAGCAGCGGGGGCATCTCCACCGTCGCCTACAAGAAGGGCCGCATCATCAAGGAGACGGCGCGGCCGGGCGAGGACGACGACGCCAGCCTGATCCAGGGGAAGTCCCCCAGCGAGGCGCCATCGCCGATGCCCGGAAACAGCATCTACCGCAAGCAGAGCGGCGGAGGGTCCGGAGGAAACGAGGCGGACACCGCGCCCAACGGCCGCTACGGTATTGGCTACTTGATGGCCGACATGCCGGACATGCCCGAGTCGGACTTATAGACTGACTCTAGTGACCCCCGCCCTCTCTCTCCACCCTCTGCGTGCGTTTAGTTGGCCGTATCATAAATGTATATTTCGCTTGTAATGTATATTATTTGTAGATATCGTAGCCCCTCTCTTATTTGTCGTCTCTGAACCTTATATGACTGACTGTGCACCTTTTTAAAATTTCATAAAAAGGTTTGGGAATAAGGTCCCATTCCAAACCGACCCATACACCCACCAGCGTTCGCTCTGCGTGGTCACGTGGAGAGTCGGCCACAAATAAGTGCATTTACCAACCGATGGGTTCAAATAGTTCCTTATATTTTCCAGTAAACTGTAAATGAAGACATTTATTTTGTCATATAGATGTTAACAACTTAATGGTTGGTAAGCAGTGTTGGGTGTAACGCGTTACAAAAGTGCAGAGAAAAATTGTGCAGCGAGGCGGTCGGCAGTTGTTATGCTGCTATACCACATCGCCCTTCACTGGATGTATAATGAGCTGCACTAAACTACATTTTCGCATTTAAAATACCTAGCTATTCTTTTGTGGTTATTTTGGTGAAAGTAACTCAAAAGTAATATAAAAGTAGTATAACTCATTACGCTTGAGAGACAGTAATATTGTAATGTAACTTATTACTTAAAGAGACAGTAATATGTACTGTATTACATGTTGGAAGTAACTTGCCCAACACTGTTGGTAAGTACAGTATGCCTGTGTCTAGTCTAGAAGACAGGGTGAGCCAGATCCCTGAGGGGGCTCTTCTTTTACATTACATTACTACATTACATTACATTACATGTTACTTGTTAGACACTTTTATCCAAAGCAACTTACATACTCAATACTGTGGACAATCCCCACAGGAGCACTTTGGGGTGAAGTGTCTCAGGGACACAACGACATGCTGACATGACATGCAAAGAACTTTTAAATAGCTTGCTACTTAATAAACCAACTATTTGACTCACAGTATCAAATAAAAAATGATTTTAGGATTTAAAAAAGTGTTATATCTTCCGCTAAGATAAAATGGTCTGTTCCAATGCGTAACAACGACTGGAACTGAGGCGCGATTATGGAAAGTTACGTGATTTCCTTCTTTAGTCGGAAAGAGGTGAGCTTGTCGCTGTATTTGCACACCGCCACCTCAAAAGAAGGAGCCATATTCAGCGGTGAGTGTGACTACAGACGGAGTTAACTGTTTCACGGAGGGGGAGTGTGTAGGGGTCGGTTTGGAATAGGGCCTAAATGTCATCCTTGTCTAACCCATTCGGCTGCGTCCCAAACTCATCTCTGGCTCCTGCTCTTTCTACATGTGCTCCCTCCTCTTGCAGGAGGGCAGTAAAAGTGTAAGCAATAAGGTGGGGGCTCCAGCAGGCCTACTTGAAAACAAGAATCAGGTCAAGAGGTCATGTTGGGACTGTGTCTGTGGGCAGTGTACATCTATCCTGCTTCATGTCCTACTGTATAAAAAGTGGTGTATATTAGGATCCATAACTGATAGCCAACCAGTCGTGAGTTTAGTAGCAGTTTAACGATGCAAGATGTTTCCGGTGAGGTCACCTCAGTTCAAACAGCGAGGGGACGGCCTCTGAAAACCACTGAGACAGAAGTGTGCCTAAGTAGTTTATATTTGTTTATAGAATACATGATGGCTGTTGTATATTTAAGGTATTCTGTAAATATAATATAAATATTATAAATATATTTATCTTGATAGTTTGGATATCAACACCGTGTTTTTAAGGTTCAGAAGTACTTCAAATCCTTAACTCTCTCCGTGTCTTTGTTTTTTACTAATGTGCTCTCCATGTTTGTGAGGACCGAGTCCTCCGTGTAAATAATTTTTCCATGAAATGGCTTCAAATGCAATGTCTTTTTTTCCCCGTCAAAATTAAAGATCAAATATGGTCCATAAAATGATACTTATGTGATGTCTGTTTTTTGTCTTTGAACGGCAGTTTTTCCCAGAAATTCAATCAAGGTTTCCAAATCAAAACTTTCAAAATAAATCTTAATGTAAAAAACTTAAAAATACCATAAAATTAAACAACAACCAACCCAACCACAGTTACTACATACTTAATGTAAGAACATACCAAAAGAAGTATTATAATATCAGAAATATGTGTTCAAAAGAAATCAAAACCCTCAAAGTACACCCTGTAGCGAGTAAAACTCTAACACAGGAAAGACCTGTCTGTGCTGCCTCAGAACGCCTCGTTGGACATTTCTCTTTTTCCATTGTTTGCTTCCTGGGTTCTGTGACGTGTGAACACCCCAATCAACAACAAATGACCGGATTGGCCCAAATGGACCAATCAGCGGAGCACCTCACACACCAGGATCCCTTGGCTAACTAACAGGGAGTCCCATTGACTTGCATAGAGCTCCCTGAACGCTGGTAATAGACGAGTTGGGATGGCGGAGAAATTCTCTCTGCAGACCCATTCTCACAGCGTTAGAAACCTTTTTCTTACTCAATATCAAGCCACACTTATTGTTTTTACTTCGGCTGTGAGAGTTTGTGTGTGCTCAGGATGAGTTTCACTGTGTCTCTCTGTATCGCCGACCCGGAAACCTGTCCGCTCCTCGCAGCAGCAAGCCTCGCAACGTCCCGACCAATCAGAGCACACTGGGCTCACAGGGGGGGAGGAGCTCCAACAAGCCGTTTAGGACAGAGAGTGAATACACATACTATACAGAGATGCTGTATGAGAAACCAACGTGAGTTTGGAAAATTGATCAATTTGAATATATTGTACATTCTCAACAATGGAATTATGATCAGTAGAAATGGCCATGACATGAGACCTTTAAGTATTTTTACTTTTATAAAAAGAGGAATAACCAATACAATGTTTACACACACTCACGTCCTTCTTGCTCTGAAAATAAAAACAGCACAATCCCAGTAAATAAAATAGCATTTACGTATTGTTGACTTCACAAAATGTAACTCAAATGACATAAAAGCTTTGTAGAAAGTCGGCAGCATATGAGAAGTGGTAAACACACACACGTGCAAATAAATAATCAAATATACACTTTTTTAAAAGGCTATTTTCTTTGGCTTTCTTTCCAGTTTTTTTTTTAAATCATACAACAGGTAAACAAACACTTCTTCTCAGGAGCAGGGGGTCTTCCTGAACATCTGCGCTGCTGATAACAACGCAACCCGACCATCTGTGTCCCTTTTAGAAACATGTCTCTTTACTAATCACAAAAAGATGTCTGGTGAAACACGGCAAATAAGTGCATCTTCAAAAACAACAAATATTGATTACTTGAATGGCTTTTCTTTCAGAGTGGTTCATTGCATTGTGCTCTCCTTCATTAGCTCTGGGTCAGTGCACTTGATAGTCAGTATGGCTGTCAGAAACTGAGGTAAACATCCTTTAATGTGAGCTGCTCACACATCGCTCCACTGCAGAGAGGATCCCTTTCCACGAAGGCTCTGAAAAACATCATTGGTATAATTATTACCACCATCACGGTTACAACAACTACTAGTAAGAGTGTTAACATAAGGTACAAGTATGTTCTCCTTCATAATATCACACAGTTAACGAGATAATCATATGTAGATAAATGTATGCAATATAAAAAAATTAATTAAAAAACATATTCAAATTATAAAATGACAAAATGTGAATTAAATACATACTGTGTATACAAACCTGTGGGCTCAGTATTACATGTTGTCTTATCCTATTCTTTCTTAAACATATATTAAAAAATTAAAAATGAATGTGGATATGTAGCACCATGTGGCATATGTTTGCAAAGTACAATTAAAACAACTAAACTACATAATGGAAATAAATACATGCATTCAAACCTGTAGTCATCATTGAGCTCATATCCACATATTCAGATATGTTCAAAGTTTGTATTCAACTGTACAATATATATATTTTTTCTTTTCCTGCCAACTTACTTATAATATAATACACACTTTACTTCATATCGCGTGTAGCACCAGGTGGAAATGTATACAATACATTCAACCTGTGGGCTCAGTCATGATGGAGCTTTTATCCCCACATATGTATATATTATTACAGTATTTGTATTACTGCAAAGTATGTAAGTGTATTTCTTTTTCTGGCAACTTACTTATAGCATTACAAACTTTACTGAATCTCACTATGTAGCAAAAGCATGCTAAATTAATTTAAAGAAATAAAATGCTGAAATAGGAAACACGTACCAGCGTGTGGGTCAGTCACCGGGTAGCTGCTGTCTCATTTTGGCGGCGATCTGCTCTCGTTTCTCGCAGTGTTTCGTCAGGTCTTTGACCTCCATCGGCAGCGTGCTGTTCCACACCATCAGCACCGACTCGTCTGTGTGACACACACACACACACACACACACACACACACACACACACACACACACACACACACACACACAGAAAGAGGGGACGGAGTTAAAAAATTCCTTTACTAATCCATTTATTCAATTAGCATAGTATTTCCAGTCTTTCTAGCAAATATGCTATCTAAGGAAATAAAGAACATGTAATAGGCATGTCTGGTATGTCCTNGACACACACACACACACACACACACACACACACACACACACACACACACACACACACACACAGAGGGAACGGAGTTAAAAAATTCCTTTACTAATCAATTTATTCAATTAGCATAGTATTTCCAGTCTTTCTAGCAAATACGCTATCTAAGGAAATAAAGAACATGTAATAGGCATGTCTGGTATGTCCTNTGTGTTGCTGTGTGTTGCTCTGTGTTGCTGTGTGTTGCTGTGTGTTGCTGTGTGTTGCTGTATGTTGCTCTGTGTTGCTGTGTGTTGCTCTGTGTTGCTCTGTGTTGCTGTGTGTTGCTGTGTGTTGCTGTGTGTTGCTGTGTGTTGCTGTGTGTTGCTCTGTGTTGCTCTGTGTTGCTGTGTGTTGCTCTGTGTTGCTCTGTGTTGCTGTGTGTTGCTGTGTGTTGCACTGTGTTGCTGTGTGTTGCTGTGTGTTGCTGTGTGTTGCTCTGTGTTGCTGTGTGTTGCTGTGTGTTGAATAGGCATGTCTGGTATGTCCTGTAGATTCAATTTGTGCTGTGTGTTGCTCTGTGTTGCTGTGTGTTGCTGTGTGTTGCTCTGTGTTGCTGTGTGTTGCTGTGTGTTGCTCTGTGTTGCTGTGTGTTGCTCTGTGTTGCTCTGTGTTGCTGTGTGTTGCTGTGTGTTGCTCTGTGTTGCTGTGTGTTGCTGTGTGTTGCTCTGTGTTGCTGTGTGTTGCTGTGTGTTGCTGTGTGTTGCTGTGTGTTGCTCTGTGTTGCTGTGTGTTGCTGTGTGTTGCTGTGTGTTGCTGTGTGTTGCTGTGTGTTGCTGTGTGTTGCTCTGTGTTGCTCTGTGTTGCCGTGTGTTGCCGTACACACACACACACACACACTTTAGAGAAACTCACACAGCGAGACGGCTGTTTTCATCAGCGTGTGGCACAAACAATAACCACCATCACACTCACCGAACTGATTTGTGTCCTGTGGGAGTTTTCTGCCCAGAACCAGCACCACGTTCTTCCAGTTTAGTGTTTCTGTTCCGGAGGAAATGATCTTTAGTCACTCTTGAAAGACAGAGGCTTGACAGAAAGGCTTTGGAAAACATGTTGAATATAATAAACAGTCAAGCTGTGAGCAGCAGGCTGGTTCACCCAACAACCCAGACAGACTCACTGTGATGGAAAGCAGTTGGCAGTGTTTGATGTTTTCTATAATCATTCAGCTTCCTTACCTTTTTTTTCTTTTTATTTCAAGTGTTTTTGCTTTGGATTTATGTAACTTTAATTTATTCTTGGCCTAAATACTGTGCTGTTTATTTATAAACCCAGTAGAAAGTAGAAAGTGTTAAATAGACAAAGTTCATCTTGAAGCTGTGGAAAACATGCAAATAAAATGACTGAGTATGTGCAGGAAACATTTATTCTGAGGCGTCTGAGATTATCACCATCTCATATAAACATTAACATTTATGCTAATTAGGCAAATTAGGGTTAGGGTTGTATTGAATTAGCTAAATCCCTCCAAATTAACATAATGTTATATAACTACTTTCACTGTGGACTCCTAACCCGTAGAGGGAGCTGTTTAAAGATTTCTATTAATTTTATTCTATTTTCAATTTTGTATTCTATTTTAAACTCATGTGTAATTCCTGTTACCATGCTAATCCCACAAAAGAAATACCTATTTGGGATAAATAAAGTACATCTCAAATCTCTTTTAAGTGTGTTGTTTATTTACCTTAAAAGCACTGAACAGATAAAATGTATTATAATTATTTATTTATTTGAATTATTATTATCATTTGTTGTAGTAAAAGTAGTAGTAGTAGTAGTAGTAGTAGTAGTAGTAGTTGTAGTAGTAGTAGTAGTAGTTAGTAGTAGTACTAGTAGTAGTAGTAGTAGTAGTACTAGTACTAGTAGTAGTAGTAGTAGTAGTAGTTAGTAGTAGTAGTTCAAGTAGTAGTAGTAGTAGTAGTAGTAGTAGTAGTAGTAGTAGTTAGTAGTAGTAGCAGTAGTACTAGTAGTAGTAGTAGCAGTAGTAGTACTAGTAGTAGTAGTAGTAGTAGTAGTAGCAGTAGTAGTACTAGTAGTAGTAGTAGTAGTAGTAGTAGTTAGTAGTAGTAGCAGTAGTAGTAGTAGTTAGTAGTAGTAGCAGTAGTAGTAGTAGTAGTAGTAGTAGTAGTAGTAGTAGTAGTAGTTCAAGTAGTAGTAGTAGTAGAAGTATGTAAGTATGAGATGTCTGTCAATAAACATCCTCCAGTTTGTGTTCTCCTCACACAGACATCATGATACAAAATGTGCAACAGTGTCCATGCATGCTGTCATCACATGAAAATATTACTAAAAGCATGCATAATGAAATATATATATATAAACTTAACACAAAAAGTAAGGACATTTGTGTGTGGTAGAGGATTTCCTTGTTGTAACAATGCTTCTATGTGGGTATGTATGCCAAGAAGCAACAAAGAAAGAATCTACCAAACACAAATGTCCTTACTTTGTGTGTTAAGTTTATAAATGAGAGTTGTCCCCACCTATGAGAGCGGAGCTGATGCAGCGGATGGAGGCGCAGCAGGGCCCCACCACCTGCAGAGGCTGGTGTTTGCAGAGCTCCAGCAGCAGCAGGTGCCCCCCCCGGGTGCCGATCCACAGGGTCGCAGCGCTCTGCACCAGCAGGGCCTTCACCTGGGCCCAGGGGGGGGCCACATTAGGGGCGGGGTCCACCTCGCTGGCCTTCTTACAGCCGGAGTCATCTCTACAGGGAAGGGGGGGGGGGGACACAGCTGCAGTCACACACACAAGACCTCCAGACTGACATCCCACAGGACATCAAACTGTAAATCCTGAGGTCTGTGAAGTGTCACCACTCACAAGCTGTATGTTTATAACACACGGTTCATTTCTACATCTCAATTCAATTCAAAGGTGTTATCGTGATATGCTCAAAGCTACAGTGTAGAAATGGCAATGAAATTCTTCTGACCTGAGCTCCTCCAACATAATAATATAAAAATACAAAATAAAAAGTAGTACAAAAAGTCCATATACATGTATAGAATAGAATATGATATGTACAAGAACAGAATGTGAAATAAATGTAAATTAAGACCAAATTAAATACGGGTTATTGCGTGGATAACTATTTATATAAATAAGCATATTGCAAACACATCTGTTTACCGTATCCACATGTTTATATATTAATACAGTATTTAGTCTTGTGTTCTTGTGTCTTTACTGTCTTGTTGTTGAATTCTATGTGATTTAAAGACCATGGACGGGCATTTTAAATCAGAAAAAGTGTTTCTGGATTATCCAAAAATCACCATTTAGTTTTCTGTGTATAACATGTTACACATGGTGCTATGTGTGTTATAATGATATATTTAATTGTTTTTATTTTACCTTTATTTAACCAGGATGGGTCTCATATGCCTGTTTGGCTTTCCAGACACACTCAAAACAAACCCAGCACAGACAGTGCAGGTTCTAGAGTCTGTGGGGGCCCTAGGCAAACATTCACTGGGGGCCCCTCGAACCAGCTTTTCATCACCACGCACAGCTGAGAGCGGAGCAAGGCAACGAAACTTAAGTTAAGAAGCAGCATTGTAAGGCGCACTACGCATGGGGCCGCCTTGAGGGGGTTTCCCGACATGTCGTTGCAGTAAATGAAAGGGTGTTTCATGTTGTCGTTGCTGTGGACCTTCTTAATCTACCTTGTTTGGGGTTGCCTGCCTTGCAAGTCCGCAAGCGGCGGCTCTGATAGTTCAATAAAGAGATATCTACCTGATGATCTGAGCGCAGTCGATGGAGTCCACCATCCTCTCGCTGCGTTTGTCCCAAACCTCGACCACAGGCGTCCCTTTGCTCAGGTACACATATTTATCCACAACCATCCGAGACACACACGCTTCACCGGCCAGCGACCGCTGCTGCCTGAAGGATACAACAACATGAGGACAGAGTTAAACTTCAAACTCGATCTCATTCTAGAATATCTTTCTTCTTCCTCAATATTTCCCTATTTTTCTCAAAAACATTTGTTAGAAAGAATTTGATTTGTGTTGGGCATTTCTTTTGGTCCTTTATCTAACAGACACATTTCATTTCTTGTGATCAAACGTTAACGCATTCCTGTCGCAAATGATTTCCTGAGTTTCAATTAAGCGACTATAGACCCCACGCTATCCGGTGACTTATGGACTCACTGAAAGATGAGGTTGGGTCTGGTGTCGAAGCTCCTGCAGACGTCGTAGTCGGCGGTGAACGAGAGGACCCTCATCCCGCAGCCGGCCCACACACACCTGCTGTCCAGAGAATACACGGACTGACCCAGACACACGAGCGGCGTGCTGCCACTGCCCACGGTGAGCGACTTCACCGGCTGCCCGCTCTTCTGCTGCAGGGGGGGGAGGAGAGGAGAGAGGGGAGGTCACAAGAAGGTGAGGAATACAGTTTGGTACATGTTAGATTTTAAGAACAAAAACTTGATCTTCCATTCATTATCTAACACGTACCTTTAGTACAGAGTCCTCATAGATGGTAAGGACTCCATTGGCGGTCCCAACCAGCAGGTAATTCTTTCTTTGGCTGAAGAATTATACAAAAAACATAATAAATCTACCTGAGATTGAGGGGCGGGGCTTAGAGTGAGGGGTGTGTGTGTGACTGCGTGAGTGAGTGAGTGAGTGAGTGAGTGAGTGAGTGAGTGAGTGAGTGAGTGAGTGAGTGTATGTGTGTGAGTGTGAGTGTGTGTGTCTTCCAGTGAGTCCATAAGTCAACAGATAGCTTGGCTTCTAAAGTCACTTATTGAAACTCAGCATCATGACCTTATTTAACTTTTAAGATGACAACATTAGTAACAGTAGGAAGAATTTAATCAACATGGTTTCAGAACTCGAAATAACCCGAAATCAAATGAGCAAAACTGTATTTTGTAAATGAAAATGCTTAAGACTGTTTAATCTCACATATCTTTTGTTAATTGAATTCACTAGAGATCATAAACAGCCATATACCAAGATGCCAAAAGTGATGACAGTGTTGGCATTCAGACAATTGGTCAGTTAATTGTACTTTTTGGAAAGATGAATTACATTTTCATAAACCTCTGAGGATGATTCCCTAAATATTTAGCAGACCCTAAAATGTAAAATACCCTGAAGCAGCCATGCTAGATCCAATACGCCTTCTAACCAAGCATTACAATGAATATGTCCTAAAATGTGCAATGGATGTTCATGTTTCTCCCATCTTGAAACTTATATTTTAATGACCCCCCCCTCATTTGTTTAAGTCAGACCAATACATCCATTTGTTACACGAGAAGTATCATCACACATCAAATATAATATCTTACGCTCGACGAGGGTGCACGTGGAAGTAGAGCGAGGTGACGGCGTCAGTGACACTCTGCAGGTAGTGCCATTTCGACAGGTCCTCAGTGCTGATACACACCAAGTACCCTGATTGGGTGCCAGCCACCAGCCAATCACAGGCCTCCGTTGGGATTTGGACGGTCACGACACACAAGACAGGACTGGTGTCGATGTCCTGCAGGAGGAAGAGAAGTAAATGATTAATTTGGTTTGTAATTTGGGGGCGATTGTAATTGTATTGTAGTATCACTGTTCATGTTTTATGGTTCAGTGATATAACTCTTTCTGTTGGTTTCTACCCCGTTCTTGAATAATGTTCCTCCTTTGTTAGTGTCATTCTTTGTCATACTCTATAAAGCACTTCGTCAAGCATGAAAGGTGCTATATAAATAAAGTTTCTCCACATATTTATCGAATCTTAAATCTATCGATCATAAATCTATTGATTAGATTTATGATTCGAAACTTACAAAAGTCCGGCTGAACAAAACGTGCATTTATCAAACAGGTCCGTTTTCCACAGATCTTGTTTTTTTTTACAATATTCCAAAATCCTATGGAGAAATCTCGTTGCTTTTTTGTCGAGGGAATCCATGAGCAGCTTACTTCAGGGTTGACCTACAAAAATACGTCATCACTGCACCAATCTGTAGCTAATAATTAGGGTGCATTAGCGCTGTTGGTACCTGTGTAGAGACTGCGTTGGTGTCCAGGTCCACGGCTGTGATGAAGCCCCTCCTCTGGGTGCTGCTGCCCCCCCCCACCCAGGCTGTGTGTCTGATGGAGGGTCCGTCCCCGCTGCCAGAGCTCACCGTGAAGCACTCAGTGTTGAACGCACGGGGGACCACCAGCTCCCTCATCAGGCACAACATCTGGCCCGAATTCAGCCGATCAAACACCTGCACACGCCACAGAGGAGGACACACATCATTAGTTTTGTCCTAAACCTGGAAATGAGTCGCCATTTCATATCACTTCTGGGTTCCCTCGTATCAAAGTGAATGGTTTCTTTAAGCCTGAAAGAATACCCCACTTGCTAAAAAGTAACTAAAAACGTCATAACGTCGAACATTAGCCGCCTTTAGCTTAGCGATGGTGATGTGACGTAATTTGACCATGATTACGTTTATTTAAAGCGTTTGTACTTCTTGTGATTGCATTTACGCTTCAAAAAGAATAAGTGGTGTCAATATATGGAGATTATCTTGCTGAACACAGCGTGTAAATATCATAAATGTGTGTTTGCCACAGAGCTTAATTTCTGAAATATTCCAAAATCCAAAGGAAAAGGCTTTTTGTGGAGGTAGCCCTTGTTATGCTAACTCCTAATGTGAAGCTGCTAAGAAGTGCATTGTTGGTTGCAGCAGTGTAACGTTGTTGATCACACCACCAGGGGGCGCTCTAGATAAACGTGTCTGTACTTTACTAAGGTCCCATTTCACACCTGAGCAGAAGTGGGTCGAGCCTGAGGACTTTCCCTCAAACAGTCCTTCATCAGCTCCTGGAGGCCCGGCCAGGGGGAGCAGCCGTATTGTTTCACTGGGTCTGTGGACGGGACGGGAGAGTCAAAGGTCACTCGGGTATATGTTGAGGGGGATTCTGCGTTCAAGTTCATTAAACCACGTTTAAAAAAGGACGACATTTCTTAAAGTATGAGTACATTTAAAGGTGACATGTTATAAAGGCACTAACAGGGAGTAATAGCTGATATCAGTCTTTAATGATGACGCCTTTAAAAGAATCAGAAACTGGTTTATTAGCAGGTAGGTGGACACGTACGAGGGATTTGACTTGGTGTCGTGGTGCATACATACAAGTAAAAAAAAAAATGTGAGAACTATTTTAAGAACACTAGAATAACATAAAAAATAAGAACAAAAATAGCAAAAAGGGCGCTCGAGTCCCATCTATTTGCCAAGGCCTTCAGCCCCCAGTTTATTTGTTGTTATGTTTGTCTGACTGTTTGTCTGACTGATTCTTGTTGTTTTTTTTTTTCTGCAAAGCGACCTTGGGTCCCCTGAAAAGCGCTATATAAATCTAAGTTATGATTACCTGGCAGTTTCCCCTGCACGGCGACCTCGTCGAACTCGCTGGGGAACTTCATGCCGTCAGAGATGCGCTCCCCACAGGTCAGCAGGTCGTAGAGCAGCAGGCCGAACGAGAACACGTCCGCCTGCTGGTTGTAGATCACGTTCCCTCGGGCGATCTCTGGAGCTCTGAAGCCTGCGAGATATAGAGAGCAATCCATTTGAATAAGCAACAAAGTGATACTGCCCGTGAACTTACAACCCAGTGTCTGTCTGCACTGCCTGTGTTTTATCATGTTCTGTTTTTTAGTATTCCAGTAATGTATGTTGCATGTTTTTATTTGATTGTATTTACTTGTTACTTGCTTTAAGGTTGACTTACAAAATCTGTCCAGGGACTACAGATGAAAAATAGACTCTTGGCTAACTGGCACATTTACAGAAATGTTAATTGATGTGCACTGTCCCTGTTAAATAAATGAATAAATACAAATAAATAAACTGTAATTGCAGATCCTCATTGTGTATTTCTATCTTTTTTGTGTCATTGCTATTACTACAGCATAATTCTCTTTTTAATGTTATCATCTTTGTTGGAGCCAATTTGCTTTGGGTTGTGCAGGGGGTTTGTCTATGTGTGTGTGAACGCGTCATCATCCGATCTGCGCACCTGGGATCACGGGAGGTAATTAACCTATATATGTGGGCACGGGTGATCAGCTGGGACGAAAGGTTAGAGAGGAAGCCACACGCTTTTCCACCGTGTTGACCGCGATTGTTTGTGTTTGAGCGTGTGCGTGATCGTTATGTTTTAAAAAATACTTTAGATACGTGAGTCTTAAAAGAACATTTTAACCGTGGACAAGTAAATAAAGCATTTCAAATGACATCATGGTGGACCTCATCCTTAACAACAACACGCGTTGGGAACTCTGACTGCTAACCTCCATGAGTGGCCTTTTTCGATGAGCGATCGCCGCTACAATCTTTTTTGTATTTCTTTTTTATATAGCACCTGCATCTTCTCCTGTTATTGTGTTAAATAAAGTGTTTAAAAAAGAGTGTGAAAGTAATAAGAAAGTGGAGAGTTTCACCTGGCGTTCCCTCGGAGCTCCTCACCCCCATGGCGCAGCAGTACTGAGCGATGCCGAAGTCTGTGATCTTGGCGATGATCTCCGAGTCCGTCTTCAGGTTGAAGAGGAGGACGTTGTGCGGCTTCAGGTCCCGGTAGATGATCATGGCTGAGTGGAGGTACCTGGTCACACAGAAAGGAAGGGACAACGTGGATTCTATGTCATATTTTTTGCATTTTCGACACTATAGTTTTATAAGTGTTGAACCTGATTCTGAAGATCCGTATGGTATTCCATTCAGTACATTTTGGTTGATGATTTTATCAAAAAACATATGAGAAATTATAGCATCTTTGCACTTAGCCTACATCCAAAATGATACTGTAATGTACGATATTGTTATTTGATCTTCACAAGACTTTTATCAGTCAACATGTTTCGAGGAAATAAACAACAACATTTCCAATACTTCCAAATATTGTCAAGAAAATAGACTAAACAAGCCAAAACAAGAAAAGCAATTAAATGCCATAATTCCCAAAAATAAATGTCTGTTATTTATTTGTCAGATTGCAGTAAAATGGGAGAGAGAAGAAAGAGACAGATACATAAAGTGGTTTGACATGCAACAAAGATCCTAAAGCTAGTGGTTATGGTTCAATTGCACACCCTTTAATCATTTGCTGACCAATGCTCTCTTTAGGCGCATTCACACCGCAGTACTTTTCCCACAAAGGTTCATGAGAACTTAGTTCATCAGAACTTTTTAGTTCTGATGAACTAAGTTCTCACCGGTACGTACAGATCGCGTTCACACCGGAATAAGTCCCTGGGGGTGGATTAAGCAAATGAAGCCGCTGACGTCACTTCTTCTTCTTCTGCTGCTTTGGGTTTACTGGCAGGCCGCAAACAACTTCACGGCGTATACTGCCGCCCAAAATCCCCGGCCGTTGGGGTGCTGGGACTCCCAGCAGCTTCTACTGAAGCCTTCAGAGTAAATCGCCAGAACGCCGACACCTCCTCATCTCCACCGCTCCCATGTTTTATTTTGTGTTGCCATAAGTTAGTCTCTCTGCGTTTCTGCGCTGGGCTAATGCTAATAATGCTAATAAAATGGTGGCTTCACAACACTTTTTTTGAGTTTTACGGGGCGTGGTTTGCAATCCGCCCAGCCAATCAGAAATATAGCTCTTTTCTCACAAGAGAGCCGCATGAGAGTCCCTGGACGGAAAAGGGGGTAAAAAGGTTCTCATGAACTAATTTTAGTTCCGGCTCTTTTTGGTGTGAACGCGACATTTCGGAACTATATCGGAACTAAAGTGGGAAAAGTACGGCTCTTGTTCACCCCTCACTCCGTACCTGAGTCCGTCGGCCACCTGCAGGGCGATCCTGTGCTGCAGCTTCCTGTTCAGGCTGCCGTGCTCGTGCTCAAAGAGGGAGTCCAGAGAGCCTCTGAGAGCCAGCTCCATCACCAGGACCTGAGGGGAGCAGCCGGCCCCCAGCAGAGCCACCAGGCTGGGGTGGTGGAGGCGGCCCAACACCGCCAACTCCTGGAGGCCAGCGGAGAAAGAATTGAGTCATTGTACTGTCCAAAACACATATTATTTGTTTACGTCACTTTTATTTGTATTTGTTGAGCACTTCCGGCAATCGTCACGTTGGACTGTTTGGAGGTTAAATGATCAGCGGTACCTGTCTGAGGAGTCTGTAGGTGTAAAACTCAGACGCATGCTTGTTGAATATTTTCACGGCGACTTCTTCATTTTTGTAGACGCCTCGATAGACAGTCCCGAAGCCCCCGTCCCCTGTAGAGGACAAACATCATATATTTACACATCCCTTTTAAACACTTTAGAAATGAGTATGTGTTTTGACCAAAAAAAGCCACAAAAGAGAAAATAATAAAGCTCCTTGTGTTGTACCTTTTATCAAAGCTTTTAGGTTTTAATGATATGTAAGAATGTCGATAAGATAAGATGTACTTTATTGATTCCAATTTAGGAAATGTTTGCGTATATGTGTGAAGAAATGACTTACCCAGACGGTTTTCTTTAACCATGTCCACCTCCAGCTCCTCGCTGTCCAGCATGGTCCCCGCCGGCTGGTCGCTCAGCACCAGGTCCGGAGCGATCTGAGAGATGGGGAGTTTGAAGCTCGGGTCCTTCGGGTTCACCAGCAGGAAATCTATATTTGATCAAATAATAATAGCCAACATTTTAGATTTTAAGGTAGGAAGATGAGGCGCTTCTGAGCACATTTAGAAAACAAAAACGTTGAGGTTAAAACTGACTTTTATGGATTAAAAAACGAATTGTTGAATTCATGCAAGAGGCGAAAAGTTTTACGGGGATTGACAATAACTAATATTTTTAATAAATGAAAATTAATAGCATGTTGATAATAGAAAACTGTGTATATTGAAAAAATAATCTTCAATTATTAAATTATTTTCCATTCTTGCTTCGTCTCCCTCCCTCCCCAACACACACTTGAGTTTTTCAGAATGCATTTGCCAAAAAAAGTAGACAAAACAAACAGTAAAACTAAACAAAGCTAAAGATGAATTTGACCGATAGATTTATTGATTTGTTCTACTATAGTAGTGCGATCATAGCTATAGGAAGCTTACTTTCTGAAACTTATTTGGCTTGTATAATACGTTAATAATGTAAAGGAAATCAGATATTGTGGCAGCCATAATTCTCACCGACAAAAACAGTTGTTGTATTTAAGTGTGATTTATGTACCATTTTCACACTTGGTGAAGAGGTCCTCCAGCAGGATCCGGCTCCTCTCCTGCCCGTCCTGGAAGCTGTAGAGCGCCCACTTCTTCAGGAGAGCTTCTCCGCTGCCGTGCACGTCCGTGTTCAGCAGGCCGGGGAACCACTCCTCCAGCAGCGAGTCCACGTGGTCCACGACCTGACCCAGCAGCACCCGGCCTGAGGGGGGGGGGACAGTCAACCATTTTAGAAAGATTGATTGATTGATTGATTGATACATTTCATTTCGAACAAGTAAAATAAATAATTGCAAAACAAGAAATGTTTTGCAGTGCATAGTCATGTAAGAGAAATCAAAACAAAAAATGCCATTTACAACAACAACAGCCTTAGCAACATAAACAGTCCCACATTTAGTGTTCGAAAAGGAGTGAGAAGAAGTATAATTTATTTAATCTCACCCCCTTGTCCCTAAATGATTTATTTATAATCTATAATCTGCAATAATTATCATTATTATTGTTATTATTATTATTATGAATCTGCTTTACCTGTTGATTGAAATATATACATATACACATAATGTCCATACACACAAGATAGATATTAAGTGTACTCAAAAGATAAAAGCATGGATGGAAGCTTGTTCGTTTAGTGGTCTTATTTTCTTAATTGGTCATTAACAACTGAAAACATTCAGGAATTGACTTTGAAAGTAACGATTTATTAAAAAAGGTGTATTTTATTGAGCTTTATCTTTAGGTGTGAATAGCGATTGAACGTTTTGTCCCTGAAGTTTTGTGTGATTTTGAGATGATTTGCATATTTATGTGTTTGGGCCCTTTTAGACAACACTGGAAACACTGCAGTGCCTCTGTGATTTATTTTATATACATTTTAATCAAGACAACCGATTTATAAGATAAGAGATATTTTACATCCCTTTTTTTACTTTTTATTTATTGAATTGTATTCCATACAAGACGTCTTCAAAATAGAAATCTAGTCTAATTTTTTTACATACAGTATAAAATGGTTTGCCTCAAAACCGTTTTTTTAACCTGAAGAAAAACATAAATAAATACAAAATAATTTTAAAAAGCCACTTCAATAATACAAACATGTTGTTTTTTTAAATTTATGATATTGCCAAATTTATACAAGATGATGAAATATAAGGTAAAAATAAAAACATTGGCACCTTTTCGTGAGGAGGGCACAGTGATCCTGACGAAGCTGGAGGGGTTCTCCTCCAGCGAGGCGGCCTCCAGCAGACAGTACGCCTCCGGAGACCAGCTCAGGTACACTCCTCTCCTCCAGTAGATCCGGTTGGGCCGCACCACTTTACCTGGAGAACACACAGCATGAACATTCATTCATTATTCTCTATCATAGTTTAAAGATGGTGTTTTAAATGTCAGGTCAAAGGGAAAAATCATCATCTCAGTTTCTATTAAAACAAGTTTTGCCAGTCCAAACTCAATCAAATTCAGTTTTCTTAAGACATAAAGCTACACAAGTAATTAAAAAGAAATGTATAATAGGCTTGCGCAATATCAACATTTCAGTATATCATATCATGCCATGCAGCCCTTATATCATATGAAAAATTGTAAAGTAGAGAATTTGGATATTTGAAAGACGAAAACTACATTTCCTACAATCTTTCCATGAAAAATTTACATATCGTATCATGTAGCATTTCCCTCCGAATAATGGTCGTAGGCTTTACTTTACTGATGAATTAGAATTTATTTGTAACTCCAGACCCAACGTAAGAGCTTGAGCCTCTTCGGGGGGTGCCAACATTTACATATACAGTCCGACCGTTCTTCTCTTTCTCCGCCGTTACATAGAAGCGATATTACTTTCTCCGTCACGTTGTTTTCAAAAGCTTCAACCACTTCCTGTCAGCCGCGTTAACTCGACTTCAAAATAAAAGCATACAAATGAAACAGAAAGTTCACCTAAATTACATTATAAGATATATATAAAACTGCAACGAAAGCAACAAAAACAATGCAACATCCCCTTCAGTCTCAAAAAACACAAATTGGGTTATCTACATTTCAGATTATCGAAAAAGTTGCCGATTATATTACTGTTGATCAACATATCTCTAAACTACAGTATAGTACCATGTATGAAAGAGTGACTGTGCGTACTGTAGTGTAACTCACCTCTTCCACAGAGCAGGAAGGAGGAGACCTCCAGCAGGCGGCTGATCTGACGCGCCCAGAAGTCCATGGGGAAGTACGGCATCTCGTACAGACGCACGATCACCTCCGAGTTCTCACAGTGAGGCAGCTCGATCACCGGCCTGTGTTTGGACAAACTGGAACGGAAGAAAGAGTTAAAGGTCCCCTATGATACTGTTTTTCATCAATACATTATAGGTCTCAGAAATATACAAAACATGTCTCTGAAGTGTTTGGCTCCAAACACCAAACAGATCATTGCAGCATTACCCATAATCCCCTCTGTTTCAGCCCTGTTTCAAAAGTGCTGATTCTCTGTCTGTTAAAAATAACACAAGGCGCTTTCACACCGGAGTACTTTTCCCAGGAATAGTTCCGATAGTTCCTGGGATTTTGCGTTCACACCAAAAAGATCTGGAACTAGAACTTTTTTTCGGGAACCTTATCCCCCCTTTTCAGTCCCTGCTAGAGAGGTGGTACTTTCCTGGAGAAGAAAAGGTTCCAATTTATGATTGGCTGGGCGAATTGCAAACCACGCCCCATAAAACTCAGAAAAGTTTTGTGAAGACCCCATTTTATTTGCTGGCATTAGCATTATTAGCATTAGCCCAGCGCACCAACGGAAAGAGGCTAACTGCCACCCGAAGACTCCGGGACTTCGGGTGGCAGTATATGCCGTGAAGTTGTTTGCGGCCTGCCAGTAAACCCAAAGCAGAAGAAGAAGAAGTGACGTCAGCGGCTTCATTTGCCTAATCTCCCCTCAGGGAACTTATTCCGGTGTGAACGCGATCTACTAAATAGTTCAGGAATTAAAGAGTTCCTGGGAAAAGTACTTGGTGTGAACGCGCCAATTGGTGCTCTAGGAGGAGATTCAGGTGATAAGGTGTGTGGGGGGGGGGGTTACCTTGGTTGCTGATTTGGCTAATGGTTACACAAGCCAACACATCG
>NW_011368325.1:2722-3447 GCF_000735185.1 Notothenia coriiceps | reverse complement strand
TGAAAGAAAAGACTCACTTTGAGGTTTAACATCGTGAAGCAGCTTTTGATCTGCAAAGACAGAGAGATAGACAAAGAGGAGAGAAAGTGGTGATTAAAGTCCGAGCGTCTGTCAGGTGACGGCAGGGTTTGAGATCTCTGATAATGACCGGCACCATTACTAGAAGAGAACTGCTGGAGAGTGTGATCACACCATTGTCTTTTTAAGGAGGATGAAATAATTGTAAAGGTTCAGACGTTTTAAGAGCGAGGAAATAATCATTAGAAGTAGAAAAGTTTTAAGAGCGAGGAAATAATCATTAGAAGGTAGAAAAGTTTCAGACTTTTTCAAATGCATATGATGGGAACTAGTGGAAGACGGATACATCTGCGCCAGCGAGGCAGATCTTTATATGTATTTTATATATGAATAGCCTGTGTGTGACAGTGTGCACGACAGACATGAGGAATGTAATGTGTGTTACTTTTAAATCCAAGAGATTTTAAACCGTTGTTACGAAAGGTGTGGAAGAGAGGAGAGTTTGTTCCAAAGCTGCTGAGTAAAGGAAGTGTGTACTTTTGACATCTCTGGTGTGATGATGATGATGCAGGAGGAAGGATTGGTGTGTGTGTGTGTGTGTGTGTGAAGCTCTTACTCTGGGTGCAGAGTCCCTCGGTGCAGTTCTCCGTCTCCTCGCTGTTCCCCTCGCAGCTCCTGCCCTGGTGTCGGGGGGGTGGAGAGGTGCA
>NW_011368325.1:0-2525 GCF_000735185.1 Notothenia coriiceps | reverse complement strand
AACAGGAAAACCCGGTGCTTTTCAAGCTCCAGCTCCGAGCCGGCCCCGAAACACCGTTGGTGTGAATGGAGGAGATTCAGCTGATAAGGTGGGGGGGGTTACCTTGGTTGTTGATTGGCTAATGGTTACACAAGACAAAACATCGTTATGACATCATAAAGTGGCCAAAATCTGATCAGCTCATTTTCAGACAGGTTTTTATAGAAATGGATCAAAAAGAGAGAGAATCTTTTTTTTTCACATGTTGATTTTGCATAATAGGTGACCTTTAAGAAATCCTCCACACACACATTTCCCCTCTCTCTCCGTGTCCCCCTGCAGTGGACGGAGGCTGGGAGGAGTGGAGCGAGTGGGCGGTGTGCAACACTCAGTGTGAGAAGCATCGACAGAGGGCGTGCACCTCTCCACCCCCCCGACACCAGGGCAGGAGCTGCGAGGGGAACAGCGAGGAGACGGAGAACTGCACCGAGGGACTCTGCACCCAGAGTAAGAGCTTCACACACACACACACACACACACACACACACACACACACACACACACACACACACACACACACACACACACACACANTCTCTGATTGGCTGAAACACCAAACAGATCATTGCAGCATTACCCATAATCCCCTCTGTTTCAGCCCTGTTTCCAAAGTGCTGATTCTCTGTCTGTTACAGTAACAGACAGAGAATCAGCACTTTGGAAACAGGGCTGAAACAGAGGGGATTATGGGTAATGCTGCAATGATCTGTTTGGTGTTTCAGCCAATCAGAGACAGGCTCTGTATATATCTGAGATCTGTGAGCTATTGATGAGAAACCGTATAATAAGGGACCTTTAAGAGAAACTGATAAATGGACAAAGTTTGTCTTTTGTTATATTTAACAAAGCAATAAAGAAAGTCAATATAAAAGTCCTCCCTGGAATAAATATATTATTCTGACTTGAAAATATGTATTTCATCCTCAAGTCCATTCGTGAAGTACGAACATGATTAGCCTAGCTTAGCACGATGACATAAAAGATGTTCATTCACTTCTATTTTGTTTACAAGATATCCCATATCGCCTTGAGGTCCATATTGTTATATATTACTGCATATATTTCCCCAAATGTCCAACTGTTTCTTTGAGATAAAGATATTTCCCTCCAATTTTCCAACAAAAACCAAACAGTATCATCCTTTTTGTAGCTGCACTGTCTCAGCTGTCATATTGATGCTATATTTACACACATTACACATTTAAATGTTTCCTTAGGGGGCAAACACACACTGGTGCAACTTGCCGGATATTTTCTCCCCATCACCCCCGGGCCTGTTTGCATAATGGGATTTGATGCGAGGTTGTGAAATGGAGATCTTCTGGTGAATGCTAATATCTGGAACTCCTGTCATCTGATCAGAAACAGCTCATCATGCTCAGTTTAGCACACCATATGGCGCCTTGAGACTTTCTGGCAGGGATGCATCGTGGGCGGCGGGGGAAAGGTAATTTTCCTTTGTGAGGAGCTAGTTACACTTTTCTTTGTGACTTCTTCACGGCTACTTGAAATGCTAATGATGTGTTTGTGTTGACCGCTGCTGAGAGGAATTCTCTCTCCGTACTTGTTGACTGCTGGTAAACACAGAGTCTGACAAAGAGCTGCAGGAATGAGTCCTGACACCAGGGAGGGAATTCTGTCTGTTTTTTAGGTTGTTTTCCTGAAATAAGGTCTGTGGTTAACACAAGCTGAAGAGATTTTAACGTTTTGTTCTGCGACATAAAATACGTCAATAAATACCTCACTGGTGGATTTAAAAAGGTTGCTAACAAGTGTCTAAATGAGAAATGAGACGACTAAACTTCATCACACCCAACATTAGCCTCCTTTAGCTTAGCGGTGGTGACGTGAAGTCATGTGACCGTGCTGTAGTTCCTTTATAGCCCAACATTAGCCACCTTTAGCTTAGCGGTGGTGACGTGAAGTCATGTGACCGTGCTGTAGTTCCTTAATGTGACCGTGCTGTAGTTCCTTTATAGCCCAACATTAGCCACCTTTAGCTTAGCGGTGGTGACGTGAAGTCATGTGACCGTGCTGTAGTTCCTTTATAGCCCAACATTAGCCACCTTTAGCTTAGCGGTGGTGACGTGAAGTCATGTGACCGTGCTGTAGTTCCTTTATAGCCCAACATTAGCCTCCTTTAGCTTAGCGGTGGTGACGTGAAGTCATGTGACTGTGCTGTAGTTCCTTTATAGCCCAACATTANTTCACGTCACCACCGCTAAGCTAAAGGAGGCTAATGTTGGGCTATAAAGGAACTACAGCACGGTCACATGACTTCACGTCACCACCGCTAAGCTAAAGGAGGCTAATGTTGGGCTATAAAGNCCCAACATTAGCCTCCTTTAGCTTAGCGGTGGTGACGTGAAGTCATGTGACCGTGCTGTAGTTCCTTTATAGCCCAACATTAGCCTCCTTTAGCTTAGCGGTGGTGACGTGAAGTCATGTGACCGTGCTGTAGTTCCTTTATAGCCCAACATTAGTCA
>NW_011368324.1:24598-52558 GCF_000735185.1 Notothenia coriiceps | reverse complement strand
CGAGCACCGCGACCAACAACCAATCACATGAATGTCCCGCCCCCGACATACAAAACAAAAAAACCCCGGGGATTTTATGCGAGCAATATATATATAAATATATATATAAACTCCCCAAACAGACGAAAACCTACCAGTTTCACCCACTGTCTCTGCCACCTCCCTCCATGCCTGGTTCCTCCGGTTTGTATCCCGGTAAATAGTTCTGGTCGTAAAGAACCGGGTGATTTGCTACCGTAATTTCTCGTTTGGAATATGAGGAAATGAACTGCGGTATGTCTCTCCCAGCTTGCACGCGGTTTGATAGGCTAGCGCTTGAACTGTCAGATTTGCATAAACGGGATTTGATTGGCTGACGCTTCCAGCTCAGCTTCAAAAGTTGAGCAAACTTTTGAATCCTGAAAATCCTGGAAATGTTTGCTTCGCTTCCCCACAATGCAGTTCGGCGAAAAGCGAGGCAAAGTGACGTCATCCCCATTCAAAGTCAATGGGCAGAGAAGCGTTGGAAGCGTTGGAAGATTTGTTTAAAGCTGCTGTGTGGACGTACCGTAAGACACAGTAACTTCAGAAGTGACACTGCAGTGAGATATCGGGTCTTGTTTTTAGACAATGCATCACCTTGTTAAGTCAAATAATCTTATTTTGAATCGTATCTCAGATGAAACGCATATTTTTTTACATATTTATTAGAAAAACACCAACTAACATCAGAAAACAGAAAACCTTTGAGCATTTGCGGCTTATATTGTAACAACATCTCCTGATTCTGGTCAAATATAGTTCAAAATGAGTTCTCCCAGCTAATTACAAGATCTGATTTATCTAAATATCCCTTCTTATTTCAAGAAATCTAACCAAGCTAATTTTCACTTGTTCTTTTGGCAGATTTTTGTACTTATTTCAAGTGAAAACAGCTTGTTTTCACATTTTCCAGTGTATGATATTACGATATCCAAAAATGAAGAGGATATCCATTCCATATAACATTTATATATCACCCAGACATTAAGCTATTCTAATTATTCTTGTGTGAAGTCTTACCTCTCCTATCGGTTCAGTCTTATTGCTTTTTCTGCAAAAACATCTGAATTCAAAAAAGGTTTATCTTACCTTACCTCGGTTGCATGTAGGTAGATCTTGCGTGTGCAAACTTCACAGACTTAACTTTGTGTGTATAAGCATTCATGTGTTTTTCTTTATTGTCTTTGCATGCATGTTCAGAGGCTTTATGAATCTGCTGTTTGCATATGCGTGTGTTTGCATGTTTATTCCCCCTCCCCCTCCTCTCTTCTGGTTCAGTGCGTGTTATGGCACACGGATCTCTGCTTTTATTACTCTGCACAAACTCCTGCTAATAAACTTGGTCACAGTGGGCAAACACACAATTTCCAAATGCACTTTGCCTGTCCAAACAAGCTGAATTCTTCCTATTAAGTTCCAATTCTGGGATTTCACACTCCAGTCTATTCTGCGTTCGGCTCTCCCTGCTGAAAAGCAAAAAAGGATTTAATCCACATATTCATTTTTCAGTTGAGTAATCGGTAGGCTGGGCGTTTAGACTACGCTTTCAATATAGCAATTGCAATAATAGACACAATATCTCCTGCTAACACACAAGGCCCACAGCAGCCAGGCAATAAATACACATGCATTCACTCTTACTGCAAAATATATTTCTATTCCCAGGCCTGGCTCTGCTTTTCTCTGATTTTAAAATGAGTTACCATTTTCACAGCGGCTGGTTTTTAGGTTTTACAGCACATTTCCTGTGAAGTACAAGCTTTCAAAGTTGAAGAATAGCTGGCTGTCTACGCAAGCTGCAGAAATAATCAGTTTTGTGTCCTCAGTGATATTCAGCTCTTATCAATGTCTGGAAATTGAACCTGCTTTCTATGACGTCTGCAGACCTTGCAAGTACATACCCTTCTCACAAACNTATGTCTCTACACCTGCTATAACGGTACGTCCACACAGCAGCTTTGAAAAAATCTTGAAAATCTTGGAGCTGGGCGTGTCTGAGATTTTGGGGATTTTTGAAAAATCCCCAAAATCTCAGACACGCCCAGCTCCAAGATTTTCAAGATTTTTTCAAAGCTGCTGTGTGGACGTACCGTTATAGCAGGTGTAGAGACATATTCTGACTAGATATTAGAGAAAGATACTTGGCAAGATTTCGAGTTTTTGTAGTGAATGCAATAATTATTGTTTTCCCTGGTTTTAAAGGATGCAGTAAAAAATGTTATTTTCTCGTTTTTAGTTTGGGTCTTTACCTTTTAAATTGCCACATTACTAATGATGGTTTATCCAAAGCACCTAAAAGTCTAAACCCTATATCTAATGCTGCGTTCACACCGGACGCGATGCGATTTTTGGGGGCGGCGCGATTACATGTAAAGACAATGCAGAGATGCGGACAGACGCGAATTCGCTCCGACGGCGAGCATGAAGCGGTGGACGCGGCGCGAATCACGCAATTGAGGCGATTGAAGGGGGCCTCGTCAAACTCAAGAGTTCAATTTTTTCAACTCGAGCGTCAAATTCACGTGACGCGTTCTCGCGAAAGCCAATCAGCGTTGGGATTCCCTCTGACGTCCTGCTGTTGATCGGTTGTAAAGATGGAAGAGATGGTCGTTGTGGCTGTGAGTGGGTTCCCGGAGATTTACGATACAATGTCGNCCCGGGACTCACGGGTTCTCGACTGAGTAAGACAACTGTGGACTGCTTTTATTCTTTGATAACTTAAAATCCACCACCGAATTGAATCACCGTAGTAGGACGATGCACTGTAGATCATAGCCGTAACAATAGCTTAACCAGTCAGTACCCCTGACCTACGTAAGAAGAAGAGGAGATAATGTCGAAAACGAGACGAGCGCCGGCGGACACAGCCCTGTTGTTAGATTCGGTGCGCCTTCACATAAACCGTTCCATAGGTTAGGTGACTAAGTAAATATAACTGGGATTGGCGTTATTTCTATCTTGACATGGTTTTTTGTTAGACCTGTACGTACTTTTGGTGTAAATAAAAGGGTCGTCGGCGTCGGCGCCGTCGGGCCGCGCAGACCACGTGTAGCAAAGCCTATCGAGTTCAAGTCGGTTGCCGTTCGCCCTGTGTTTTGGCGGACCTCCTCCTAGAGAGCTGAACTCGTTTGGGTGCGCTGTCTTCAGCGGTTGGTTCTTGGGTAGCAGCCTGTGGCCTCTCGAAGGGGGCCTCCCAACCCCGTCCGGGACCCGAGTCTTGTCACCATCTTCAGTGTGCCGTTAGCTTCTTTTTTTTAACAATGGGAGACAATCGTATAACACTAACTTCCCATCGAACTTTCCGTAACTATTCGTGCATGTTTCTTTGTTAGAGTGTACAAATGACAGGCAGCTTCTCTGTGTTACATTGAGTCGATGATGCGACGTAAGGAGCATTCCTGACGGGGTAGGAGACAAACCCTGTTCGTCAAAAATGTGACAAACTGTGTTTTACTGCTGGGCAGATACATTTCCATCAGCTGTCCCAGAGTCACAGACATTCCCACGCTGTGTGGGGAATTTAGAGAATCTTTTGGAATGGGACAACTCCCCTCATGCCACCCTTGTTACTCAGACTGCTGCACCCCCCCCAAAATATCAGAGCCAGCCCCTCACCCCCAGCCAGGCAATGAAAGGGTGATGATGGCCTTTGGACCAAAAAAGTGTAACATTTGACCTTCAACCCCTCCAAATGTGTGGGAAGGTCCGCTAAATGAGTTGAATGTTTCTTACAGCCCACTGCCCATAATACAATTAAGGGGTTAGCTGAGGTTGTGAGCTTCAATATTGTCAGACACCACTTAACTATGTGTAGATGTTCAGTTCTCATTAGTACATTTAACACCGCTTTGAAGGGACGACAACATCCCCGACTTGTCTTTACAGCTGATTGTGTTTCATTTTGAGAAACTTGCATACCCAATTACGTTACAAACCTAAAATGTGTCATTTTCCTACAAAACGGCCACATGATTTCCTATATGAATATAGTACTCAAGATACTGTTTCGAGGTCCATTAATGTAATGAGTTGTGTCAGGTTCAGTTTAACACTAGCCATTCAAGTGACATTGATACTATACTTTGTTAAGCCATAAACATGGAAGAAAAATTAAAAAATAAAACATTTGGACAAATCCAACAGGGAGATAAATCTTCTCTCTGGCTGATTGTGTCACTTCAGGAGTTACATTTCCAGTTTTTATGCATATCAATAATCTTTAAACTAATAGTTTTGAGCCAGAACTTCAAGTATTTGTACCTTGTTATAAAATTAAATGTGCTAAATATAGTAACCAACGCTGTTAGCTCCATGTTTAACACACACAATAACAACATCTAATGATTGGGATCAAAGCCAAATAAACTTCACTGGGAATTGGGACATCTCAATTCTTTAAGAATCATATTTTACAAATGAGCATTAAGATCTAAAAGTGCAGACTCACTCTCACCTGAGGGCTGTCCAAATCCAAATCCTGTAGATGAAGATGTGGTGGTGTTACTCCCAAACACAGGCCCTGGCCCAAATCCAGAGCTCTGGCCAAATGCCGGTGCTGTGGTTTGTCCGAACAGTCCTGCCCCGGTGCTGCTGGCTGTGTTGGCGCTGCTCGTGCCGAAGGAGAAGGAACTGGCATTGGTGGCAGTGGCGGCACCGAAGAGACTTCCTCCAGTAGTTGCGCTGTTAGAACTCGCACCAAATGCAGATTGGCCAAAAGAAAAGCCGCCAGGTGTTTCAGTGTTGGTGGCAGGTTGGCCGAAGCCACTCACCTGGCCAAACACAGAATTTCCAAAACCAGGTGCAGAGGGTGTACCAAACGCAGTTGAGCCAAACCCTGGGGCTGAGGGGGCAGAGGAAGCTGGAGGGGCAGCAGGTTGCCCAAACACAGTGCTAGCAGTAGTAGCTGTGCTAACAACAGTGGAGGTAGGGGTGGTGCCTGCAGCGGCAACTGTGCTGATAACTGGTGTAGCTCCGAGGGAACTGCTGTCCGTTATTGTGGGGGTCGTTTGAGTGAAAATGGAGCCTGGTTTGTCAGAACTGGGCACCTGGAAGGCTGTTGGAGCTACAGCAGGGGTGGGTGCTACAGCAGGGGCGGGGGCAGCAGATGTGGGCACAGGACTAGCGGTCGTGGTGCTGTCTAGGGGGGCTTCTGTTGTGGGAGCCGCACTGGCTGGTGGGACTGCATCAGCTGGGGCGGTGAAATATGAGGGAGGGTATGGGGGCGGGGAGGTTGCGGCCAAAGGAAGTGAGGGCGATGGTGCTGTAATCGCTGTGGTTTCTGAGGCAGCTGCATCTTCTGCAGGCTCGGGGGCTGCAGGGGGGCTGGGGCTCTCTACAGCTGGAGGTGGGGTGGGTTCATAAGGTGGTGGGGAACCTTTCTGCTCCTCTGAAGGGTCTGGAGAAGCCGCAAGAAGACTGCTGAAAGACGTAGGTGAAGCCAAGGCCGTTAAACCGGACTGAGGGATGGAGAAGGCCGGCTTGGGGTTTTGTTCAGGGGGCTTGAACAAACTCCCTGACGCTGCCCCCTTGGAAAGGTCCGCTCCTGCAGAATCGTCTGCAGACTTTTGTGGGCCTGGAGCAAAGCTAAACTGCGCCGCTCCCTTGCCTAGACCGAGTCCAGTTTCCCCAAAGCTAAATGAGCCAGCGGTGGGTTTGGCGGATGCATCTTGGGCTTCTTCTCCATGGCCCACACGTAGTCCAGAGAAGATGCCCAGAGTTTCCCCCCCAATGGTCTTCAGGGGCTGTGGCTCTGTCCTCAGGGCCGGTTTGTCTCCTGACATGTTTAGGGGCAGGGTGGGGGAGGCGGTGCCGAGAGCAGGGGAGGGAGACTTTGGGGTGAGGGAGAATGGCTCCTCTGCCGACTGGCCAAACATCATCTTACCATTTCCACCAAAGGAGAATTTATTCGCATCGTTAACTGGAAAGACATAAACAAAAGTCATTGAATGTGTGACCATTTGACATCGGCCTCATAACGATCCGCTACAAAGCTACTTTATTGTTTGTTTACCTTGTGGCACTCCAGCTGCCGGTGTGACAGAAGAAAAACTGTAGCCAGTGGCCCTGCAAAATAAATTAAAGTCTGAATGAACCAACAGTAAGAGCATCCTGGCTTGGAAACTGGATGGTGACAAGGTTCCAGTCCCTGATAGACCACAAAAAACTAGTTTACCCCCTCAGCCTTGCCAAGCTACCGGACCCCCAACTGCTCTGACACCTCTTGATTACTACATGTGTTTGTGCATGTGTGTATTTCTGGTGTAATGTATATACTGTAACAGCCAAGTGAATATTCAACTTCCCCTTGTAGGAGTAATAAAGTATGTGTTTTTCTTCTTCTGTGATGTAACTTATTTCAAACTGAAACAGAACAAGGGAACACAGTTGTATCATAGTGATCGTCACACCCACAGATTATCAGTCAGGGACAGAGGGAGACATCATAATTGGAAAAGTTGATATTTTGCTACTTGTGCGAGGGGTTTTGATAATATTCAAAATGTTTTAAATGTTTTTGAGACTTTGACTTTCTACTTAGTCTAAACAACAAATACATTTCTGAACATATAAGAGACTCTTATGCTGCGTTCGCACCGGACACGATGCGAATATTCGCATCGCTCCAATCTCCAAAAGTTTCACCGCGGCTTGCAGTTTGTTTTATCGCGTCATTCAAAAACAGACATACCGTTGACGCGCCGCGACGTTGACGGACAGTTGAGGTTGTTTACACTTCCATGCAAGATCGTTTTGGTTATTTCTGTCCTTGACTATGGAGGATATAACAACTATTGCTGCTTTGTACCTTCTGTGGAAGTCCTACAAACGTAGCAACAAACGCCGCTCTGTCTGGGTTCTTATTCTCCTCCAAGCCAGCTCCTTTTTTTTTGCGGTCCCGGTAGATATAGGCTACGACATTGTATCGTAAACCTCCGGGAACCCACTCACAGCCACAACGATCATCTCTTCCATCTTTACAACTGATCAACAGCAAGACCTCAGAGGGACGTCAGAGGGAATCCGAACGTTGATTGGCTTTTGCGAGAACGCGTCACGTGAATTTGACGCTCGAGTTGAAAAAAAAAAGTTCTCTCGCGTTTGCCCCAGCCCCTTCAAATATCCTCAATCGTGTGATTTGGGCCCGTCCACCGCTTCATGCGCGCCGTCGGAGCGAATTCGTGTCTGTCCGCGTCTCTGCATTGACTTTACATGTAATCGCGCCGCCCCCAAAAATCGCATCGCGTCAGGTGTGAACGCAGCATTATATGTCCATAAATATAAAATACACTATTTGTTTACTCGTTTTTAGGGATGCACGATATTGTTTTTTTGAAACCGATACCGATAACTTCCTGCTTCTCAAGACCGATACCGATAACCGATAATAATATAATATATATATATATGAAATGTACCTGTAGTTTTTTGCACACCTGGTGGTAAAAAAGACTAGTAGTGAGCAAGTGACATGAGCATTACTACTATGAACAAAACAAAGCCAAGAACAGTTTCAAAAGCCTCGTCGATAGGTAAAAGCCCCGGTGCCTTTGCAGCTGGCTTTGGATTTGCCGCTAGTTTAGCAGCGCAGGCGTCTTCGTACGCTTTTAACACACCATCGTAACGATGGCGATGTTTCAGGTGACTAATCAGGTTGGTATTGTACTGTGATGAAATTTCTGTAGAGCGAAACATCAATAATTGTTATACATGTTAAAAATGTTGGAGAGTAGACGTAGTCTGAAAAATAAATGAATTATTGACGAACCAGTAGTAGAGTCGCAGTTAGTAGGTTTGTCTCCGAGGTCACGAGACGGATCGTGGGCGTCTTCGGATGGTTGTGGCGCGTTGTCCAAGAGGGATAGCGTAGTCCCACCGCAGTTGAACCCTTTTTGAATTTTTCTCGTAAGTCTCTTATATATTTTGTCTCATCACCACGTGCTATTAATAGCCAGCGGCTATAATTGACCTTAGATAGCTGCAGTAGGGTGTTTGGTTGGCAGTGTGGGGCGGCTGATTTTTCATGTAATTATCGGGGGGCTATGTCTAATCGTAGTGATTAAAAAGCGCCCATTGTTTTTATTATTTTTATGATGTCACACCGCACCTAACCCTACTCCCCGCGAACCAAAAAGTTGAGCGGGAGGGCAAAAGCGTGCATTGACATCCATGGAGATTCACCGAAATCCTTCTCCCCTCAAGAGGTAGGGTCGCGGTCGGCAGGGATTGCCGGGCAGATTGATGTTCCGGGTAGTTTTTACAACTTCGACACCGACAGACTTCGAACCGCTAAAAAACGCTGGTTGTTGGTTGAGTGGGACTAGAGGGGCGGTGGCTGTAGGTTTCGTTCATCGCTTACAGATTTACCCCGCCTCATTTGAGGCCGCTATAGTGTTTGGAGAGGTGTTGTCGCTTTGGATGTTTTGCAAACGTGTTACGAGAGACGGTGGAGGAGGTACGAGACGGCCAAACATAGGGGCATTTATGCGAGGACCAGCATTTCTTGCGCGCACTTAAACGATGCCCATTATAGAGCACAACCTTGATACTCCTTTACTTGCGCCTGACCGGAGAGGGTCGAACGTGCGCCAATACTAACCGATGCGGCGAACGTGAGCCGCCTAAACGTATTTGCCCTTAAACTAACCGACTACGGTTCGGTAGCTTCGGCTATCTTACGAGCACCACGAACGTTCTGTACGGTACGAGGGTGTGTCGTCGTCAAGTCGCTTCTAATTTTTAAAGATGCAGTGGGGTACCAGTTCACTTACCCGCTTCGCAACTTTCGTAAAAAGCTACGACATGCCATTCGTGGCACGGCATTGGCGACGGACCGACACTGGCATTTACTACACGCCCGCAGCTTGCGGTCCTGTGCATGGGCTGTGTTTGTACACAGCCATCATAGCCTGATAAAGTTTCAAAGTCTCAATCTATAAGCGAACGATAAACATAATTGTTACGTTACGTCTTCAAGGTGCTCCTCCCTTTTCCGTGTTCTGNCCACCGCTTCATGCTCGCCGTCGGAGCGAATTCGCGTCTGTCCGCATCTCTGCATTGACTTTACATGCAATCGCGCCGCCCCCAAAAATCGCATCGCGTCCGGTGACGCGATGCGATTTTTGGGGGCGGCGCGATTGCATGTAAAGTCAATGCAGAGATGCGGACAGACGCGAATTCGCTCCGACGGCGAGCATGAAGCGGTGGACGCGGCGCGAATCACGCAATTGAGGCGATTGAAGGGGGCCTCGTCAAACTCAAGAGTTCAATTTTTTCAACTCGAGCGTCAAATTCACGTGACGCGTTCTCGCGAAAGCCAATCAGCGTTGGGATTCCCTCTGACGTCCTGCTGTTGATCGGTTGTAAAGATGGAAGAGATGGTCGTTGTGGCTGTGAGTGGGTTCCCGGAGATTTACGATACAATGTCGTATATCTACCGGGACCGCAACAAAAAGGAGCTGGCTTGGAGGAGAATAAGAGCCCAGACACGACGGCGTTTGTTGCTACGTTTGTAGGGCGTTTGTTATATCATCCATAGTCAAGGACAGAAATAACAAAAACGATCTTGCATGGAAGTGTAAACAACCTCAACTGTCCGTCAACGGCGCGGCGCGTCAACGGTATGTCTGTTTTGAATGACACGATAAAAAACAGCAAGCCGCGGTGAAACTTGAGCGATTGGAGCGAAGCGAATATTCGCATTGCGTCCGGTGTGAACGCAGCATTACAATATCATCACAATAATCATTCTTAAACATTGTGATATTTGATATACAATAATAAGATTGAACATATAAATTAAAAACGGTTTACCATCAAATAGATATGAATAAATATGAATATAAATACATTTCCGGTATATAGAGCAAGTTATATGTGCATAAGGTGCAGGTTGTTGATGTTTTAAACATTTTAAAGTGGGGTCAAGCCTTTATATTGGAGCTTAATGGCTTCTGGCACAAGATTGATGGAGAGAAAGACAGATAATCAGACAGACCGTAAGACAGAAAGACAGACAGATTGTAATCGGGGGACAGAAGGGAGCGAACTGCCTGAGAGACGGTATCTTCCTGAGAGGTAGAGCAGTGAAGGCGCTCACCCAGAAAACAGAAAGTGAAAGGTGTGTTAGAGAGAGACGGTGGATAAAAGGTGATCCTCTCTCACTCCCAACCCCCCAGTGGTCACACAGGCCAAAATAAAAGCTGTCTGAGTGCTGAGGCAGGAGGAGGGGCCGCTCACCGCTGAAGTGTCTGCATTGTTGACATCTGCTGTAAGTAGAAAGAAACAAAAAGGAGTGTGAGGCTTTTCAGCCAATGTGCAGAAGAAGTGATGTTTCAGGCTTCGAGGGAACAGTCTACTCACTTGTTCTCCAATGATCACAATTAATATCAATAATAGTTCAAGTTATTTCTCATTTTATTATAGAAGATAGGTTGCAAAAGACATTAAACCATGAGATTGTATTCAGAACTATTTCAACTGTACAGAACAGATTACTTCGACCAAAAATATCTACCTGGTGGAAATGACTTAGCGATACATAATCCAGAAAAGAATAGCACCAATTTTGAAGTATGATGTCGCCCCACACTAGATGATGAGATGAAAGGATTCCTGGTGATGATGTTGAAGTATGATTGATTTGATTTTAATGATAGGAAAGTTATGAACTAAATTCAGAAGCAAATTTTACTCAAATAAAAAGCCTCAGTGTTTAAAAAACGTCTGCACCCTTTTGCTTCTTGTCTTCCATCACCAGCCTCACAGCAGGTGGTTTGCGTGATAGAAGAAGAAGAAGAAGAAGCCATTTCTTCTCATGAGGATTACTTCTGTTTTGGGATATGCTGCCTACTACCACTGATTTCCTCAGAGAGGGCATTTTTCCAAGCATTACAGCCAACCACCAGATGCTTCTATATGAAGCCACTCATGCACATACACATCTGAAAAATGACATATGGCAGAGGAAGGATAATCATAACACCATAAATTCTGCTACCACGCGAACAATTACCTTTTCTATTCATCAAGATCCAATCCCATTTGCTTGTTCAGACAGAATCAGCCAGGGACGGAGAGGACGCCAACACAGACAGACAAATGATGTAAGCTGCGGATTACGACTAAAATAATTGTGCCCTTTGTGACTTCAGCTGGTGCTTCTCGTTGCATACTCATTGATCTGGATCGCTCAAAAACAATAAACAAACATCTGAGTCTAGGAGACATTTCGGAGGAAGAGTGAGAGAGAAAACTGGCCTTCTTAATAGCTTTTTCAAAGTGAATCAGTGAAGCAAAGTGACTTTACAGCCCCAACCCTCCCATTCTGCAGAAAATGTGATTTTCACAGAGAAATGTTTCCAATAAGAAGTTGTTGTTTGTCAGCTCTCATTAAGGCAGACAGATTGTGTCTCTTCCTGGCGTGGCAAAGCTGCGATCAGTGTTGCCGTGTTATACATGTAAACACTGTCACATTGCACAAATGGAGAGGATGTTTCCTTCAAAGCCGAACAGCGTTCCCTACATTTAATGAATTATTTAAAGCTACGAGGCCAACATGACGTGCGCAGCGCTCAAATATAGGTGCACTGAATGAGATTGCATGTACACTCGCAATCAGAGAGAAGTGTCCGAGTGCAAACAGTGAGAAGGAAGTAGATGTTTTGGCGCAGTGGTTAGAGCGTTGATCATCAGATCAAGAGGCGTTGGTGAACTCCAGTTCGAATCCCGCCTCGGCCGCCACTGCGTCAGGCCGTTGTGTCCTTGGGCAAGACACTTCAACCGCATTTGCTCCTGTGGGTAATGTCCACAGTAATGACTCTTACATGTCTAATATGTGTAATGTGTAATTGTAAAGCGCTTTGAGCACCTGTAGAAGCGCTCTAATAAAAAATGTAATGCATTATTATTATTATTATTATTATGTATAATAGATGTATGTAAATCTAATTTGTCTGGCAGAAGAGATGCACCTCTGAACTCTCCCTGTCACAAAAGCACAGCGGACGATATATAATTCCAGACATGTGCAGGTAATATAATTGTCCCTGCAAGAGCTCATTCGACAACATAATTGTGGTGTTTCCATCAAATCCCCACGTTAAATAAAGAGATTCCCCGTTGTGCGAGGTAAACGCTGACAGGGGAAGGGGTTTCTCCTCTCCTCTCCTTTTTGGCATTCTTCCTATCACTGCTCAACATAATGTGTAATTACTGGTAGACTGAAACGTACCCGGGCAATTAGTTTGTAGCTTAGTTAAACTCTGTTGTTGCCTCTATCAAGGACATTTGTATGGAGATTGTTTTTTCCCCTACCTGTCGAACAATGACATTTTCAGTTTCATCAAAGTCATTTTTAAAAAACAGCATAATGTTCACAAGCTTTGTCTGTTATGCTTATTATTGGTTTTCCCTCTTCCTGTAGTTTGGTGTATATGTTTGTGTGCATGTAAATGGTCTGCAAAGGCTAAAATCCTAACCAATCAGAGCATTGAAGCCCCAGGATAAGCACAAAATACTAATATGAACCTGAAAATGAGCATTAATATGTCCTCTTTAATATGTGAAGCACGTTGCACTAAAGGCCATTCCAGGTCAATGATGTCACAAAAGGGATTTTCCAATCAGCTGTCAAAAGCCAAACATGTCACTGAAACAGACGCCAACATGAACCCAATGACGAGCAGTTTGTCACAGAGTATTGAACACTATTGACGCAGTGATATATGAATACCTCCATCATCTCAGAGACAATCATGGCTAGCTTCCAATTCTGATGTATGATTAACATTGACCACAAGCATTGATCCGATCCACTGTTCATTCTTTTTGTACCATTGCTTTGTGTGTAGTTTCTCCAATATTTCATCTGATCCTCCTCCCCCGCCCCACTCCTCACAAAATGCCCTTTAAGACAGGCGCAGAGATCTTTATTCATTATCATAATCCCCTGGTCATGTCTCCTGAATACATTGCCATTTGAAACCAAGCATGCGTGCGTCATTATAATAGGCCATACCCTGAAACTAAAAAGTTAACCGAGGAAAAAGGAGCAGAGTCTGAAATGTGGCACGTTTTTCTTTTTTTAAATCCAATCCACAGATATAACCATTTACAAAATGAATAGTGGGTTTCAGAGAAGTGCTGGTGGCGCTTATTAATCAAGACGTTTTTCAGGATGAACGATTCGGGAGGCTTAGCGATTTTTTTCTAAGTTATTAGAAGAGGGGAATGACTCTCCATACATATACAGTGATAGTTTGTGATGATCCCAAATGATGTAGACTAATACGGAATCACATCCTCACTGAAAGCTAGTCCTGAAGGAGCCAACGAAATGTCAGACACATTTAGAAACAGTCAATTGAGCTATTGCAGAACCACCGGTGATAACGGCTGGTTTGATGAGATCTCACTTGGCATGCAGGTCCATAAATTCAGCAGAGAATTACATCCACATCCTTCAGCGGAACACTTTATGGTAACCTGACGTTTCCTGCAAGTCAAATGAATAATCTAAATATCACACAGTTACATTTCATAGGACTCAAGGGTAGCCCTTAGTATAATTTAAAGTACTGTCGATTTATATTTAACATGTATGATTTATCTCAATCTTATGGAAGAGGATTAGGGCCACATGATTATTTTTTTTGTGAGGATTTGAAAAATTATTCTGACTTTAATCTCAGAATTGTGAGATTAAAGTCAGAATTGTGAGATTAAAGTCAGAATTCTGACTTTTTTCTCACAATAAATTTTTTTTTCAAATCCTCCAAAGATTTTTTTTAATGTGGCCCTAATCCTCTTCCGTACAATCTAATATGTTAGTGAGATTATACTTATTATACAACTCTACTCTTCTTTTAGCTTTTAGTTTTGGCATCATTTCATTTGTGGATATATAATGTTATCAGAAACAATTAGGTAAGAGGTTTTGGTCGAGCTGGTGGAGACCAAACCAGAGTTTAAAAAGGAAGTTTAAAATCAGATTTAGATTCTGCTTTATGTACTCTTCATGTGTAATTAGGCAACTGTTGATGCTTGGGATTTTCGGGGATTGTAAACCCCTTTATGGCAAATCTTGGACTATACAAACAACATTAAATAGCTTTTTTCCCCAGTCGCAATGTCCGGTTTTAAGGATTATCAGCTCGTTTTGGAGAGCTTCTGAAAAAATAAAATCAAGGCACCTGTAAGTAATATCTTTAGTTTTTTACTTTTGAGAGAGCGAAACGTCACAGATTACCCATCATGCCTGGCTGTCAGAGCAGAAGAACCTGTATGTGCGCTCACAGAGCATGCGCCTCTTAAGCCCCGCCCCCCGAGCTCCCACTCTCGGCTCAGTTGAATGAATGGTGAGAGAAAATAAATCTAGATTCGGCTTTGAGTGCATTTTACAACTTTAAGGACCGAATATTTCTAATAAGGGCTATAAATTAGTTCAAACTGGGTAGTTTATTTAGTTTCAAAAAAGATTTACAGACGTCTCTTTCTCCATGTTAGTCAATGGGAAAAAGTCTTTCTGGGCCCAGGGATGTCACGGACTGATACGGAAATGTTAGTACCGCCGTTTGGACACAACGAATATTGGGCACAGAGTCCGGCGCACTTCCTGGGGGCTTGGCGTTGGGTCAGAAAAGAGACCGATTTCCTGTTTCCATCACATATTAAAGTGTAAATTCTTCTCCCATTGGTCGGCTTTGCCAGGGGCGGGTCCAAGGCACGTTCTGTCGTTTTCTGATGTTAGTTTTACAATATTAAAATATCTGTCGGTCATTTAAACATTCCCTAATAATAGTATTGCAGTGTCAATAAGTGAGGGTTAAAGACAGTGTGCTTAGTGTGCAACACCACGTGTCATTTATCCTTAAATTCCCGTACACAAAATATAATATTAGCTACATGCTAATGCTAACCAGAAGTTGACAATATTTACTCGCGAAAACCGGAAGTCGAGTGTTTGAACATCCGGTTTTCAGAAAAAAAGCAGCTTTAAATTAGAACAGTGTGTTAATTTAAAGTTACAGCACATAATATTGATTTTATTTTTCTTACATTACCGTGCTAATTTAACAGGCTCTGTTGCCTACTTCCTCTGCAGCAACTTGTTTTCTCCATCAACCCTGATGCCAAATGAGACAAATTCATCTTCAACAATCAAGCTCACGTTACTCCCTGATCACCAAGGAGGGGGAAAATGTGTCGAAGCGTGGCAGAATCTTCTTTGGCCAAACGTATTTGGTTATTGCATGGCTGACACATCTGCATGAAGGGAAATTATTTTTCTTTTTCTCCTGCCCGACCCCTTTCCGTTATGTTCTCGCTCTGCACCTCCAGCTACCGTGTCCCAGAATGCACTGTTCAGCGAAGTGCTCACTTCCTCATATGATATTAATGGAGATGGTATTGGTCGTTTGCCAGGTTGGTGTTCACTTTACAGGAAATGGCCGTGGCTGTGATTGATTCATTTTGAAGACGTTGTCATTGGTGACATTTTCAGCTACAACCTCCAGTGCGGAGACATGGATCATACTTTGAGTCCTTTAAACAGCTATGAGAGTCAGGTAATGGCCCGATGCAGATCTACCTGGACAAAATCCAATCGCAAGCAGAGCCAGAATCTCATTTAGTGTAATTAAAGCCTTTAAAAAAAAAGGGCCTGAATGTGTTATACATGTTCAACTCGAGGATGAATCCATCTTGGGCCATTAAAATATCGTAAGGATAGATCTGAAATGTGATATGCATGGAGATCCTTTTAAAGTGAAAAAAAGGTGGCCGTCTAGATGAAGTAAAAGCACAGTTAAAATGTGCTTTATTATAGATTTCCCCATCTCCTGAACATAGCAAGTCATATGTCGTCGTGTCACGTATTTATGAGCGACTGATACAATGCTGAAAGGTAAGCATGACCAATGGAAGAAATGGAGAGATAGCTTCAGAGGCTTAGTCCTGGTATCTACAGATCTACAAAAACATCCCTCTATCTATTTTTCATGTATTATTCATATTTCTAACCTTACACGCAGACACAAATAAATGTACATTATATAATATTGTTGGTTACAGAGCTGAGGAAAAATGGCTTCAAGATAATGAGACTTGGAAAAAGATTATATTTCACATAGCCCATAGTCAGATCTAAGTTTATTGTCGATGTATCAGTACATGTCTGCGTTTTGTCTCACTTACATAGCTTATATTAAGTTTAAGTTTTCATTATCTGACTTCCAAATATTTGATTTTTCTATTACATTGTATTGATTTATTTTTCAAAAGGAGAAGGATTCCTCTCCCAGGACGGATTGATTTGAATTAGACATTTTGTTTACCGGATAAACAACATAATAAAATGACAACATAGAAAATATATGAAAAAATGATTATGAAAAGGCTGTGTTTTTTGCTGTTGCTTTCTTGATTTGGTCTGGACATCTCTGGTTCTGATTTGATTGGTTCCTGTGTAACAGTTAATCAGGTGATTGTTGAGTTGGTATACGTTGCCTTCTCTGTAGAGCTTCCTACGCTGAGAAAAGCCTGCTAGCACTCTGCAATCTACCAAAGTGTATGAGGTTAAATGCACACACAGTCATGTCACGTACACTTAAATGCTGCACACACACACACACACACATCTGGGACTCGGCCCGTCGCCAAGCACAACTTGTGTGAGTGTGTGTGTGTAGGGGTTAAAAAACCTGAATGCAGAGGGAGCCATCTATAGGGGGGTTCCTAATCACCACACAAAGGGCTTCTCTTGGTCTGCAGCCATCACATTTCACTTTGTGTGTAATGCAATCTCTTTAATATCCCGGTCAGTCCTTTCAACCCCAGAAATGCTTAGACAGACGTTTTTACCATAATAGCCTCATAGATCAGGGCTACAGTATCCAGGTGCTGCACATCAGCCAATCACAGCCTCAGATAAGAGCTAACGCTGCCTCTCAAGGTGAGAGTGTGTGTGTGTGTGTGTGTGTGTGTGTGTGTGTGTGTGTGTGTGTGTGTGTGTGTGTGTGTGTGTGTGTGTGTGTGTGTGTGTGCGTGCGTGTGTGTGTGTGTGAGGAGGGGGAGGGGTCAATGCAAAACAGCTGTAGCTGCTGCTGGATGTCAGGCGCCGTTTGGCCCCCCTTAGCTGCTCGGTTTGATAACATCTGAACTCTGTAGTTATGTGCCCTTGATTTACGAGCTATCTCTGCCCAGCTGGGCCTCTTTATGCCTGTCAGGAATAGTGAGGTCATGAGCTTTAACCTGTGAATATTATTTCTTTAAAAAAGGGCTTTTTTGGTTTTCTATTTACTGTAGCATGTTATGTTTTTTTGCATGTACATTTTCTGCAAAGGCTAAAATCCCCGGTTGGAACATAATGACATCACTATGTAACACTTGCGCTTCTATTGGCTAGCGCTCCAACACATTGTCCATGATAAGCTATGGGGCGGGACATCTCTAAGCGGTTGACCAATCACAACAGAGCCGGCCAGCTAACCAATCAGAGCAGACTGGGCTCTGGTTTCAGAAAGAGGGTGAAAAGAGGTGCTGCAGCACAGGCAGTATGAGAACAATAAAGAGCTTTTTGAACATTAAAGCATGGAGACATGTCCCAGTAGACACACATAAAGATATCATTTATTTTATTTACTATATGTACTTTATGTGTCATGTTCTACAGTTCACCAAAGGCACGTTATTGTTCCTGTGTGTCAGAAATCAGCATGTCAAAGAAATGTGATTATTTGCCATCTGAAAAGTGAGGTGAGCTCTGTTTTGTAATATAACTTTTGTAAAGAACAGGAATGGAGGTCTTTGGTGTAATGATCCTGACATCATTACTCAGTCGTGGGTTTCTCTCGCAGGTCCAGATCAATGTGTCATACAGTAACTGCTTTCTCCATGCTTTTTAAACCTCAGCATTTCATTCTGCACACTGGCAGTCTCAAATTAAATGATTTAGTCCACAGAGACGTAACCCTGCTGGAACAGGGCTAGCTAGGGATTTTACAGCTTCTGAAAAACCGTATAAATCAGGTCTCAGATGTCTCGCTGCCAGGTTTTAGGAACGACCTTGGGCACGGGAGACTGTATTTAGAGTAAAAGGCATTTAGCTGAATTTACAGCTACAGTCACAAATATCAAAAGCTAAGAGGAAGGATGGGGTAATTAAAAGGGTACATACAAAGCAATTAAGAAAGTGTTGGAACATTAGCAGCTGTATGTGATTTCACTGCATGAAATGAATTACTGTATAATTTAGAAATATGATTGAGCAGTTCAGCAGCAAGGCAAAGTTAGACATATGTGAGTGATAGAGCCGTTTAACTGAAGTATGGACCAAAGGAGAAATAATGAAGGAAAATTAGGGACGTATGTGATACACGCAATTTAATAATGCTTCATTAATTATACGCTGAAGAAAGCAGCTTCTGAAATCCTGCAGGGAGAAAAATAAACAAAACACCTTTTCTCTCTTAGTGTATTTCTTAATTTTTGTGTTTCTTTCAACTTCCTCTACCTCTGATTGTTCTCTTTGTACCTTTATGTTCTAACTCCCCAAGTACTTCTCTCAATTTGCATATCTCCCCTTTTCTCTTTCACTCTCATGGCCTCCTCAATTCACTTTTCATGCCTCCTTGTCTTTCTCAATCCAGTGTTGAGAAGGTTAATCTAAAGTGCTCCAAACGTCCTGCTCCTGTATCCCAACTCTCCCACGCATACATAGAAATGCATTCACTTGATCAAACATTAGCAACTAATTCACCCAATCCCATTGAGAATTCCCTCTGTAGGCTTCATCTACAAAGGCACAAGATTACGGTTGCTTCTCCACCGCCTGATTGTATCGCCCTCGCACCAACCTTGAGATAACTAATTGTAAAACATCAAGGTGAGAGAAGCAGTTGCTGCATTTGCAATGAAGGCTCGATCCAAGTCCCCGGACAGGAGAGCAGATCTGCGCGGATTCGGGGGGGGATATACGCCATAAGGAGAAGAGGAACAAGATCCAGATGCCCAATAGGTCAATCAAAGGATAACATGGAGTTAAGAATCGGCACCGTCAAGGACGTCTAAGTGAAATCGATTTCTGCGAGTCCGATCTAAGGGAATTTGAATCGACAGCTCCACTGTGGCTGGACTCAGCAGGAACTCGCAGGACTGTTGGTTTCTGAGTTTTTGCTGCAAGAGTTGTGTAGGCAATTGGGGCAAAAAAAAAGCACCCAGCTGGGAGTGAGTTCAATACCTGCAACTGTACAGCTGACTAAGAGATTACAGTTGGTTTTTTGCGCAATCATTCCTTGTGAATCCAAACCTTAATAAAGACGATACTGGATACTGCTCATTTTCAGGTTCATTTGTGTATGTAGTGTCTCTCCTTTAAAGAGTCCTCTCCTGCTGATGTTCAGGTGTATATCAGTATGTAGTGTCTCTACTTTAAAGAGTCCTCTCCTGCTGATGTTCAGGTGTATATCAGTATGTAGTGTCTCTACTTTAAAGAGTCCTCTCCTGCTGATGTTCAGGTGTATATCAGTATGTAGTGTCTCTACTTTAAAGAGTCCCCTCCTGCTGTTGTTCAGGTGTATATCAGTATGTAGTGTCTCTACTTTAAAGAGTCCCCTCCTGCTGAGGTTCAGGTGTATATCAGTATGTAGTGTCTCTACTATGACATGTCTCTATGCTTTAATGTTCAAAAAGCTCTTTATTTTTCTCATACTGCCTGTGCTCCAGCACCTCTTTTCACCCTCCGTCTGAAACCAAAGCCCAGTCTGCTCTGATTGGTTAGCTGGCGTGTATTGATGTCCCGCCCCTTAGCCCATCACGTACAATGTTTTTGAGTGCTAGTCAATAGAAGCACGAGTGTTACATAGCGATGTGTTTATGTCACAGAAGTACACAACCATGTCCAATGGAGGCCTTCTGTATGTTTTTGATGCACGAATTGAATGTTTTCTGTTGAGTTCAAGATGTCCTAAATTGTCCAATTGGAAATGGAGTAGGCTTCCCATCAAAAAAAGATTTGTAACCTACCGCACCTAACCTTTTCTGGCTTATAGGTTTATGGGTATTAAGTTCCTCTTGTAACAGAATATTCTTTGTTAAATAAAGTCCAAGAGTCACACCAAGAGTAAAAAGTCCAAGTGTGACTGGGCAGATATAACATCTTTTATAAAAGAAGTTTGTAAATCAAATGTAGATTTGACCATTAGGAAGGTGTAGACTAAATATAGGATCCACCATTAAACGTTACATCTTTATCCTGAGTGTGAAGGAGCCAAGAAAGAAAATATTTCACTGAAAAAATGTGTTTTCTTAAAGTAAACGTTTAGTAAGTAGTTTGCCCTTTGCTGAACGTCATCCTGTCTTTCTCCAATGTTCTCTCCATAGCTGTTCTATCAAATAAAAAGGCACAAAAGGCCACAAAATAAATGCTGTAGTTCAAACGATGATATTAAGTCAGCATATTGTCTGTAGCTTAATTTGATTCCCAGAACAACCCCGAGCCCCACCTCCCGGCTCTCACTATGCCAGGACTGTTTCTTTGACTTTGGCTAACACAATTCCAATATCTGAGGGCACTTCAAACCAGATTATGCTTCTCCCGCTTTCCACAACAGAGCCTGACAGTCTGATGCTAAGTAAGTTAAGTGATTTGCTCCTGAATTAATATAGTCGTTGAATAATCTAATTAGTGTGCGCTTACAACGACTGTCAGACTTTGTTAGAGTTTCCTCCTCCGCTCCCAGAGGACAGGAGGTTGTAAGCCATAAGACACACAAGGAAAAGCAGAGGTATTATTAATCAAACACACACCTGCATTTCATGGACCCATTTCTCATTCCAAGAATCATGCACATAAATCTAAATGCGCTCGTTACCAGTTACTTATGGGGCACTGGTATATTTACAGTGAAGCTGAAAGGGGTCAAATACCCTACCACTTCTATAAATCACCACTCTGTTAACATAAACATCAGTTTTTCAGGGTTTTGTTTAAAACACAAAGCACTTTCTCTTGTGCTGTTCTGAGGCATGGTGCAAATAAAGTTCAGGCACCAATAAACAGAAGTTTAGTTTCCTAGTCACACCTGCTCATTTGCCTTTTTCACATTTTTGATTTTAGTTTGAGTTCACACACCAATAACGAAACAACTCTAAAAGATTATACGATAGGTAGAAAAAGACACTTTAAACTACACTGAGATACATGAAAATATAAAATGAACCTGAAAATTAGGTACACTGTGGACCTCTGTCGCCTGTCAGTGCAACTTACATGATGCCGTTTAAAAAATATAATAAGAAAGGGCGGTGCCGGCCATCAGCGAACCGAGCCGGCCTTTCTGCGCGACTGTCACTCAAATGCGGGACATAGTCTCAATTTGTGGGACGCGGGACAAATGATAAAAACGCTGTGTGTGCAGTCCCACACAAAGTGGGACACCTGGTCACCCTACACACACACGGTGCTGCCCCTCACACACACGCGGTGCTGCCCCTCACACACACACGATGCTGCCCCTCACAAACACACGCTTCAAATCAAGTTGCATAAATACTTGAGCTACGTTTTTTTAATATAATTACTTTGAAATGTATTATGTTTTTGTCATTATTACAACAAATACACACTGGCAACTGATAACACTGGCAAAGATTTTAGATTTATAAGACTATTCAAAAAGATGATACAATATTTACAGTTTGAAAGGGTGTTAAATGTACGAAAAAGGATTAGGGCCACATTAAAAAAAATTTGAAAAAAAAGTTTTTTTGTTCTGAGAAAAAAGTCAGAATTCTGAATTAATCTCAGAATTCTGACTTTTTCCTCAGAACAAAAAAACACAAATTTTTGGGAGAAAAAAAAATCTGAGATTAAATTCAGAATTCTGAGAAAAAAGTCAGAATTCTGAATTTTTTTCTCAAAACAAAAAAAAAAGTTTTTTTTTAAAAATCCTCCCAAAAAAAAAAAATCATGTGGCCCTAATCCTCTTGCGTATAAATGAAATGTTGTGATGATTAATGGTTTTTGTGTTAATGTAATAGCAGTTAAAACAGGACCTTGTTAAATATGAGCAAAGCGCAACAAAATATGAGCAATTGAACAATGTGACACTGCATGACTAAATATATTCTATGTTTGAGTGCTGCTAGGTTTTAAAATCATCTGAATCTGGTTTTGGTTTTTAATGGACATAATGTCATAGGAAGTCAAAACTCCTATGTACGAATATCCATGAAGAACTATTTCCATTATTCAGTCGACTCAAGATACTTTTCAACAGGAAAACAATGAGATTATTCTCCTCACAGACTGAGGAAACTTGTGTCTCTACTTTCTTAAACACATGCAAGGACACCCTTCAAGGTGAGGAACTGTCCGCGAGAGGAATTTCATTAAAACAAAAAAGGCAATTATTATGTGAGTGTAGGAAGCATCATGTGTTCACCCCCTGCTGCTGAGGTCACACATCAACATCATGACCCGTCCTATTCATTAGGGCCCATCAGGGGAACTTGTCTGGCATCACATTAAACTTTTCCGTTGTTTAAAACGCACGGCTGGAAAGTAAGATGGAGTAATTGGTAAAGAAGTGAGTTGGATATGTGAAGGATTGTTTGGAAAGAATATGTAAGTAGACCAGAGGTGTTGAAACTTCTTCACATTAACTCAGTATGTCACCGTGGCTCCAATAAAAATGCAAAAGCTACTGCAGCGTAACATAACTTTTATTTGTCTGAAACTTACCTGAAAAGAATTACAAGTTTACAAGTCCCGTCAATTGAACACATGAATAGACAATGACTGTACATTTGTTAACTAGAAAAATCTATCATGTCACAGCATCATTTATAGAACTGCTCATACTTATTAGTATATCTTATATATTAGGCTATATTAGATATAATATATCTTCAATTGTGTACTCATATCATCATATTAGGCATATGTGCTTTAATATGTGCTGTAAATGTGCTCATGTGATCGTGTCCATGCTTATGATTGTGTGATTTTTCTGTTCTTATGACCTGTTATTCAGATTTTTTTTTTCTGCATGCATGTGCTCTTACATGTTTTCTTTAAATGCAGTCAACCTGCCAGGAATTGTAGATTCAATTAATGTTCCTTCCTTAAGGACCTGACACACCAAACAGACACCAAAGAACTCGTCCCGACGGACCCGACTGTTGTGTCGCCTCACGTCTCCTGCGTCTTGGCCAACAGTCGCACTGGAACACACCGCAAAGACTTCAGCCGACGGCCAAATAGCACGTACGAACTGCGCATGCTTGAGTGGCAATAACTCTCCTTACCAGCAGGCGGCGGTAGTGTGTATTCGTCATTCAAAAGAGGCAACCGGAAAACAGAGAAGAAGAGTCAGCCATTGGAGCGTTGCTTGCGGAACACATTCTTCGTGCCTTCTTAAAGCGTTTGTTTACGTCCCTCACTTCCATTTCGCTTCTCATGCACTGATTCGCTAGCTGAACAGCCAATCAGAGTGATTTATTTGGCCCGACTGCCCGACCCGACGCATGGCCGATTCATCATGTTGAATTGGCCATGCGTCGGACATGAAAGGCCAAATAAGGCGTGTCACGGCCGACGGTGCGGGACACACCAAATTGAGTTTGGGCGACAAGGCACGCTTCGTCGTCCGACTTACGAAAACGGCCAAAATCGGCTTGGTGTGTCAGGGCCTTTAAATAAATAAACACAATTATTTATTCTACCATCTATATTCTATAGTGTCTTTATTATGCTGTCTCTAGAGTGTTTTCCATATTTATAATATCATGGCTTTATACCTGTTAAAGGTCCCATGTCATGCTTTTCCGGTTCTTACCCGTCCCCTTGTGTGTTATGAAGGTTTTTCTGCATGTAAACCAGGGGTGTCAAACTCAATTTCATTGCGGGCCACATTCGCATTATGGTTGAATTTGAGATGCATTGTGGGACATGTAGTTTATGGGCAACGTGCTTCTGTAAAGTAGCATGTAACCGTATAATAAACATATCATATTTTTTGCAAGCTCTTGTGGGCCACATAAAATTGAAGTCGCGGGCCGGATTTGGCCCCCGGGCCTTGAGTTTGACACCCCTGATGTAAACGGTCTACAGAGTCACAAACCCTCAAAGTANCCCCAGTCAGAGCTGGTTGATGTGGACCAGGGAAAGGAACGTTTGGGGGCTCTCTGCTGGAACTGATACCTCCGAGACCCGACCACGGATAAGCGGGAGAAGATGGATGGATGGATGGATGGATGGATGGATATGAGGTGTTAGTACTACCTTTTGATTGGAAAGAAGAAGATTGATTTACAAAGAAAATAATAACTCTCTTCAGGAACATGAACAGATTGGTGCTGGTTTTTCTACATTTAGACATAGTGTGCATAACTTTGTGATTTACACGGTTCATCAAAATGAGTCACTGCCTGAAGCTGTGTTTTCTAAATATGGTGATATACGACTTTAAACCAGGGAGCGGTTTTGTTTCTTGGAGGACTTTCAAGCATGTGGATTTTTATGATTGTGTTTTTTCTTCAAAACGCTGGTGTGTTTTTACAAGAGGGAGGACATTTTTGCTGAGTGAAGTCACGCTCCCTCCTCTAACTAGCTTTATGATAAAGTTGTGTAACGTTTGAAGGGTTAAGATGATGATTTAAGACGAACTAAAGACTATCATATGAGCGTATTGTTTTGTTTTTTAACGGTGATGTCACTTATGGTTTATGAGATCATTCCTTCAGGTTTTATACAAAAAGAAATTGGTTTTCTATTCGATTTGCACACCGTTCCACTTTATTTACAGCAGGGGGGTCAAACTCAAATACACAGCGGGCCAACATTTAAAAATGGGTACTAGTCGAGGGCCGGACTGGTTCAATGTTTATTGCAGAACTTATTGAAATGAACTTATTGCACATATTAAACCTGGAACTAACAAAGCTTAAATGATTGCCTATAAAAACAACATTAAACATTAAATAATCAGTTGCATTCATTTCTTATGGCTCTATCTGCAGCTTTTCCAGAGTCATTTCTTATGAGTACATTTCCCACAGGCCAACAACAGCTTCAACAAAACTATTTCCCTCAAAGAGAAACCAAACATGCCCTGTTGTCGTGAGAGAGAAAGTGCAGAAGGAAACATCCATTAAACTCAGTGTGCTGCTCTGTGATGCTAGCTCAGATACTTGGCATCTCATCTTGGGTGCAGGTTCATCAATGTTTGGGTTCAGGCTCTGAGCTAAGGAGACCCTCAGGATGGAGTGAAGGTGCAATATGCCGGCGGGCCAGATCTAATAGGAATTAGAAATGATCCTGCGGGCCGAAATTAAATCCACCAAGGGCCTGATTTGGCCCCCGGGCCTCGAGTTTGACACATGTGGTGTAAATGGTCTGCAAAGGCCAACATCACAAAGTTCCGGAGCCTAATATGGACCTGGAAATGAGCAGAATATGTTGGCTGTATTAAGTTTGCTTAAGGAGCTGTAAATATGTGTAAATATTAAGATATTAAAAAAACTGGAATTTTTTTTTATCTGAGGGTGAAAGCCAGATGTTAAGCAGATTTATATAATGCTGAAAATGAGTTTGTATTTTTTATTTAATATAATTAAATTGGGTTAAGATTGAAACTAAGAGTAGTGTTTTCATGGTTGAACCAACCTCGAAAACACAACATTTGATACATGGTTTTACTGAAACGTGTTTGGCTTTAATACGTATATTCTAAGAGAAATATAACTGCTTTGATCATTTGGATCCTTCGAGATGTCACTGAATGTAAAATACAGCTTAGGTCGTTTTTATTTCCTCCAACATGTAATCCACTGAAGAATGATCTTGCTTTGACCTTTCCAGACTCACAACATGTTGGATTATTAGTAATACCTGTCATTATAAATATCAGAGTGATTTTAATGAGATGGCTTTCCTATGGAGAGTAGATAATGTATATTCTAATGTGACCTGTATAAGGTTACACACAATGCCATCTTATAAAGGTCAAAGCATATCCAAGATATCTAGGATCAGTAATGATTTTATTTATAGGAAAACCTGCCTTTCATGACGCAGATTCAGCCTCTACAGCAACACTGAAACACATGAGCACAGACTACAGTTTAAAGAAGCAGAATCAAATCTGAGTTGACAGGAAATGCTCCGTTTTAGTTTAATACACACAGTTAAGCTCACACACACTATTTCATGAACGTATCGGTTCATCTGCTGAATTAAAAAAGAACAAATGAGGCAATGAAATTGAAAACCATGAAGCAGATTCAGAAAGTAGAAGAACACACCAAGCTGACACCAAAGAACTGACACAGACGGACCCCCGACTGTTGTGCCGCCCATACTTTCCAACCCTCCCGATTTTCGCGGGAGACTCCCGATTTCATTGCCCTCTCCCGGTTTCCTCCCGGGGTCATATTTCTCCCGCATTTCTCCCAATTTCTGACAAAGTCAGATTTACTCAGGACTGTTTCCACTCGGACTTTAATACAGCTACACCATTGTTTGGTTTCCATGGTAACACGTCTCTTTAGTAGCGCGCGCAACTGAAAGTCTGAGCGGGTGAGGAAGATAATCACAGAAAACAGACGAAAATTGACAACTACTCTACCCTCTGCTCACTCCTTTCCTGCCTACAATAAATGAACTACAATATAAGCATGTTAATGTTAATCTAACAGCTCCGGCGATCCACTAGCAACCCCCCCCCCCATTTTAAATGCTCCCGATTTCTGAGGTCTCAAGGTTGGCAAGTACGCCTCACGTCTCTGCGTCTTGGCCATCGGTCGCACTGGAACACACCGCAAAGACTTCAGCCGACGGCCAAGAAGCACGTACGAACTGCGCATGCGTGAGTGGCAATAACTCTCCTTACGACTGCTTTTGGCAGTGGCTGAAAAGACACGATGGTGCGGGACACACCAATCTGAGTAGGGCGTGTCGACGCTCATCGTCGGCCTGACGCCCATCGACGGCCAAAATCAGCTTGGTGTGTCCGGGGCTTTAGAGAACAGAACAGTACTCAGAATTTGTATAAAAAGTAAGATTTTTTGGAAAAAAGTGAGAAATTAGAAAAATAAATTAGAACTATATAAAAAGTCAGGAATTTGAAAACTTGAGATTTCTTTTGGAAAAACTTGAGATATTTCGAAATAAAAATGAGAATTTTGTGAATTTTTTTTAGAATTGTGTGAGAAAAATTCAGAATCTTTTTAAAAAGTTACAATTTTGAGAAAATAGGAAATTAGAAAATAAGTCACAATTTAAAAGAAATGTCATAAGAAAAAAGATTCAGGCTTCTAAGAATGTCTAAAAGAAGATGATTAGGGCCCCGTGTAAACAACAATAGGCGTATAGATTCTTAGAGTATTAGAGAACATGATGATCCTTTCAAACACACCCAATGCTCTTTTTAGGGTTTCACCCTCACTGTAATCCTGCTACTAATCCACCATGTTTAGAAATGTAACTGTAATCTGTTACTCCCCAAATCCTGAATCCAGCATACATTATTTCACACGCACAGCGCTGGTGTTATCTCACCTTTGGCAGAACAAACACTTCTCCAATTTCCACAGCGTTTATGTATTAAGTTCACGCGGTCGACTGATAACACAGTGAGTGTTTTATCTGTGACACCGTCTGAGCGCCGGGAAAACTCTGCAGTGGGTTCAAACGCACAGAAGATAGAGCAGAACTACATGAAGCTGTGATGGATAACGAGAAGAGCAAGAGATGACGGCTGCATTGTTCACACACACACACACACACACACACACACACACACACACACACACACACACACACACACACACACACACACACACACACACACACACACACACACACACACACACACACACACACACACGAACACACCCACACACACACACACACACACACACACACACACACACACACATAAC
>NW_011368324.1:24225-24526 GCF_000735185.1 Notothenia coriiceps | reverse complement strand
GTGTGTGTGTGTGTGTGTGTGTGTGTGTGTGTGTGTGTGTGTGTGTGTGTGTGTGTGTGTGTGTGTGTGTGTGTGTGTGTGTGTGTGCACCAAGGGAGAGCGCGAAGAGGAGAATAATGGCCGACAATTGAATAACCTTGACCTTCTCTGCAGATATCCTTTATTAAAAATCAAGAAAAGCCCTTCTACTGGGAATAACGGTTGTGTGTGTGTGTGTGTGTGTGTGTGTGTGTGTGTGTGTGTGTGTGTGTGTGTGAGAGAGAGAGAGTGTGTGATTGATGTTACTAGGTCTCTATCACCT
>NW_011368324.1:17635-24165 GCF_000735185.1 Notothenia coriiceps | reverse complement strand
GGAGTAACTTGACGTCACAGCAGGCATAACAACAGCCGGTGTTTCTCATGAGTGTTTTCCCCGGGAAACAAACACAATACACACAAACGCAAATAACACACACACGTCAGAATGAGAATATGTTTCACATGTGACTTATTCAAATTGCGAGTGATTGAGTGAAGAAAAAGTTTGAGTGGCGCTCGGAAAAGGAAATTGTTGAGGGAAAAGGAGTTTCGAGACAAGCAGCTGTTACAAAAAATGCCGAAGCTTACAGGTTATTTTAAACCTGTAGGTCAGGATGAGGAGGAAGGACAGATGAGTTCTGTACCGAGCGGTAGCGGTGCCGGCCGCGGGGCCTCGGAGACAAGTAGGCCGTCTGGTTCTGATAGCGATGGAGTAGCGGGAGAGGAAAAACAGACAGGAGTGNATGTGTAACAGAATGAAAATAACTGATCTTTGAATAACATTTGACTAAATTAGTAAAAAGCGTCAGTTATGTTAGCAAAATCTGGCGGGTGTGGCCAAGCCCGCCTTAACCTGCCATCAGGCCCTGGGGCTGATAGTTTTTGTAGGCCCCCTATTTAAACATCAAATCAAAGTCATTTATAGCCTCGGCAGGCTCTGTGATCGCACTTCTCCTCTCTGCTCTACTCGCGCCTGGTCCTNCCATATGAGTGACGTATCGGGCCTCCCTCATGTATTTGTCCGGTTGCCGTTGGCTCCCCTCCACGTAGCAAGTCCTCGTCGTCCTCTCCATCTCCTCCATTGGAGGAGATGGAGAGGACGACGAGGACTTGCTACGTGGAGGGGAGCCAACGGCAACCGGACAAATACATGAGGGAGGCCCGATACGTCACTCATATGGAGGAGAGGACCAGGCGCGTGTAGAGCAGAGTGGAGAAGTGCGATCACAGAGCCTGCCGAGGCTATAAATGACTTTGATTTGTTGTTTAAATAGGGGGCCTACAAAAACTATCAGCCCCAGGGCCTGATGGCAGGTTAAGGCGGGCTTGGCCATGACATGGGACCTTTAATACTGTTTATACTTATCATATTTCTATACTTATAGGCACTATTACACTGGACTTGAATGCTTGTGTTGCACTTCTGTTAAGATGCTTACTGCATTTCAGACACTGAAATAAAGTGATTCGAAGAGTTGTAAAATGTTGTAGTTGTCCAGATTGCTCATAAAAGCAACATGAATGTTGTCGTTTTGCTTTCCAACGGTCAGCTGGTTGCAGATACTCGTTAAAACATGTATTTGTTAAGTGAATTGAAATGGAAATATTAATTGCAATAGCCTCAGAGACCCATGTCCTGTGTCTCTGAGACAAGTTGATGGAGTAGGATTCAATGAGCAATCTAAAGCTACAACTGTAGGCAGCGCATAACAAGGCAATCCAATACAGGGCTGCTGTTATTGCCTGCATGGATGGATGATTGTATATTTAGCAGACGTGGCAACAAGCTTTCTACCGTAGAACGAACACACAGACATACTAATACACACTGTAGATGCTGGAAACAGTTGCAGTGATGTGTTGAGGCACACTACCACAGCAGTATTTTTTAGTATTTAGAAAATGTGCTCATTTGCCTTTTTCAAATGTTTTATTTTAGTTTGAGTTTGCACAGTTGTTACATAAAAAAATATAAAATGAACGGGAGAATTAGCATAATATTTTGTCTTGCATGTTATGTGTTTGTACTGCTATGTGTGTACATTTCATTTTCTTAATGTTTCATGTGAGGGACTGCGGATGGAAAGTAGCTCAAAGCTAAATCTGGCATATTTACACTTGGCACATTTATTGTTTTAAGTGTTCATTAATGTGCAATGTCCTACCTAATGATTAAAATTAAAATAAAATAAATATTTCCTCTTAAACTTCTGTATGTCACCAGACACGATGTTAAATATGAGGAAAGTGCAACAAAATAGGAGCAATATCAAAACCAATCCACATAATACACACTAATACACTGTAGATGCTGGAAACAGTTGCAGTGATGTGTTGAGGCAAACTACCACAGCAGTATTTTTTATTATTTAGAAAATGTACTTTTGCAGAGGATTTCCTGGCCTTTCCGGAGGTCCAAACCTCCACCCTCAAGGTCACCACCACCCTCACATATCATTTGTGACAACTAAGATGAAAGAGATGTGCTGAAATACCATTGATCTCTGTAAGGCGGCATTTTAGGCTTGACAATAACTCAGAAAGACTGCTTTGTTTTTCGCTTTGCTCTGTGGATGTGCCAGTAGCTGTTTGGATCATCACAAATAGAAAAAGACTTTGATGGAAGCATGTGTAAAAAATGCTGCTGGCTTTGCCCAGGTTTGTTTAGCCTCAATTTGAGCAAAACTGGAAAAGGAAAGCTCAAAATCAAACAACTGGAGGAAGGAAACGTTCTTACTTTTGGGGATGAGTCGAGCTATTTGTTAGAAAACCTCTCTCAACAGCAGGAGGATTCCCTGGCACTAACTTTATGATTCTCTTTTTGCATATTTTCCTTTTTGTTTATTTGCTGGTCCAGAGTTGACCTCGGGGGACGATAAAGGTTATTGAATTGAATTGTGCTCTCAAAACCAATACCATCAGACTCAAGCGAGCACAGCCACTTTATATTCTGTGGTGTCCAATCTTAAACCGAATAAAAAGTCTGCAGGCTTTAATTCCAACTAAAAACACTTCACAGTAAGTGATTTCACATTTTTTTATTTCCTCTCTACTTCAAGGTACTAATGTGTAAACATAGCTTCTACTGTCGAATAACGGCATCCAAACAATCACCACAAAGGCTTTGAATTACTGAAAAGTATCCAAGGACCACAACAAATCTAGCCCAAGTTTGTTTATGGGTGTTTGTTGGTGCCTGCACATGATAAATGGAGGCGGTTCAGGGATTTGGTGAAGTAAGGAAGACTTTGGCCCAAAAATCTAATGCCAGTAAATTCTATATCTTGTGTTTCTGTAGACTTAAAAAAAGATAAATCAAGGAATTCACAATATCTTTTCATAATAACTCTGTAAAAGATACTATATATTATTCACGAACTGTTATGTCCTTGACAGAGATCTGCAGTGGTTCATAAACACATTGAGAAATCACCTCAAGTGCAACTACTACCAAGTAGTAAAATGTGCAATGAAGGTTTTAGTTTTTACTTTGCATGCATGTTGTCCTTATGGGCCACCATACTGACCTACAATCGTCATAGGGTGCGTTTCACTTCGGTTAAATGCATTCCTTGTGTCCCTCACTTGCGTCGTTTCCCTGCGACTAGTCCTTTCCACCAGGGAAGCATGGAGAGACGCAAGGAAACCACGAGAAGCAGGGAAATTAGTTTTAAGAGCAGACGTCCTTTCCTTTGTGATGACGCCGCACAGCTGATCGTCTGACAGCAGCCAGATCAGTGCATGTGGTGCATCGTCCAATCAGTGAGCGATACACAGTAAGGGGGCGGGGCGAGTGTCTCAGGATTTAGCGGAGGATGGTCTGGTAGTTCCTCGATTATCGCTCCTCCGTTATCGATCCTCGGTCCTCCGGCACAAATAAGGCCACTGGGACGCTACTCAAGATGGCGCAGACAAATAAACTTCCGGTGATACCGAGACCGAGGAGCGAGGAAATGAAAAATAAGAGAAGTGAAACGCACCCATACACATAAACAAAGTGCAATGTCCTCTCCACAACTTTCCTTGGTTCTAATAAAAGACAATAACTAAAGACACCATCATATATCAATATAGAATACATGTTTTTACTTAAAAAAACCTGCAGACAAATTCACAAAACTTGAGTCCACAGTTTTGTCTTTCAGGCTGTTCAAAGAACAACAAAACCTTCATAGAAACGTAGCCTTAGTGAGGCTTTAAGGACAGTAATTCACTAGCTGCTGATTATAGCATTCTCTAAAGAGCATTTCGAGATTTTCCCATTTCTCTCTGAAAAACGAGAGGACACCGTTTAGAGATATTTTGATGAGTAAATTAAACTCAATCTGTAAAACCAGAGGGACTACAAAAAAGTGATTGTTCCCATCTTTGCCAGTGGATATTACGCCCATGAAAAATGAGCTACTTGCCCAAATCTGTGTAGTTGCCAAATTCCTTTAAAACAAAAATGCAAATCAGTCAGTCTGGTGTGTAATTTTATTCTTTGTAATGAGGACTCATTAAAACAAAAGCTGGCAACACATTAAACACTGTGTTAGTTGGTTAGTTACACGCAAAAGCTTGAAAATGCCTGTTATATTGAGCATTATTTCTCCTTAAAACCATTGCTATGTTGTATAGAACCCCTCTTTGATGACTGATTATAATTAATGTGTTGGTGTAAGAACCTGTTCCATTGAAAGTCATCTTTACTCTGCTGTTTGAGGACTATTAGCTCAGAACTAGGGCGGCTGTGGCTCAGTGGATAGAGTGCTGGACTTCGAATCAGGGGGTACCAAGTTCGAGTTCCACTGCAGTCAGCATGTCGTTGTGTCCCTGAGACACTTCACCGCAAATTGCTCTTGTGGGGATTGTCTACAGCAGGGGTTCCCAAAGTATGAGGCGCGCATCCCCTGGGGGGCGCCAGAGAGCTTCAAGGGAGGAGCAGCCACCAGAAAAAAATAAAGAGAAACAGTGAAATCTAGCTAGTTGACTTCAGCTAAATGTATGCGAGCGGCAAAATATGGATAGATTTGTAGTAAAGTTACCTAAAGATAGAGAGGAGACAGCGTCTGTCAGAAAACGGAGGAAGTATGACAATGATTATTTGAAGCTGGGATTTTCATGGACCGGTCCTGATGACACTCCACTGCCACAGTGTGTTATCTGCAACGAGGTGCTAGCTAATGACAGTATGAGACCATGTAAACTCCGGCGTCATATTGAGACGAAACACCCATGTTTGGTGACCAAGCCACAGGAGTTTTTTGACCGGAAGCTCAAGGAATTGCAGTCACAGAAAAATGTCTGACACATTTAGCACTGTGAATACAAAGGCAACCGAAGCATCATACCGAGTGGCGTTACGGATAGCTAAGGCAGGTAAGCCTCACAACATTGGTGAAATGTTACTCCTTCCTGCTGCTAAAGACGTGTCCGTCTCAACTATTTCTCTCCGAGTGCAACGTATGAGGAAGCTGCCATCCTTAACCTCAACATGTTTAAAACATAAAGATAAAGAGGTTTAAAAAAAACTATTGTTTAATGTTTTAAGGAGGTGACGCTCAGCCAATCAAAAAAGAGAAAGGTAGCGAAAAACAGAGCATTTTATGACATTTTCTCTTACTGGACCTCTTTGAAATGCAATTGAATACCCCTGCATTATAGCAACAACAACATAATAATAATAATAGCAATAATAATTGGGAGGGGGGGCGCGGCTGTGATTATGTTCTCTGAGGGTAGGCTCACCTTCCCACACTTTGGGAACCCCTGGTCTACAGTATTGAATGTATGTAAGTCTCTTTGAATAAAAGTGACTTACAAGTGACATGTAATGTAATGTAAAGAACTAATTAGCTGCATTGGTTTTTACTTACTTAAGCTTCATGGCCTTTTCCTAAGGAGCTGTTTCCTCACAGTGAGCCTCAGGGATTTCCTTTCTCCAGTCAAGTGTGTTCGAGACCAAGCAAGCGTTTTATGAAATAGAATTTGTGCTGGGGTGAAAGGGAGGCTTTTTGGGTGTTAAAAATAAAAAAACGTTTTACTTTCAGATCAAAATGCCTGAATGCGTGAACCCTGCCCAAAAGCTTCAGTGCCACTCACCCTGCCTATGCAGAGCTGAAACAGAATAAAATCACGATATTTACGAGGATATTGCAGTACGTTTTTCACTCTGACAGTAGGGGGGGATCCCAGGGTCAAAGTGGAGGACGGGATGCAACCCGGGGAACTCGTCTTCGGTGCCTGTCGGGGGAAGTGGAAGAGGGTAACGAGGGCCCGGCGACACGGGATCGACGGGTGTGTCTTACAGTTACACACACGTCACGAGACGTACACACTGGTAATTCTCCCAAAGTAGGGTAAGAAGGAAAAGAACCATGTGTAAGTCTAATACTACTAGTACTCCTCTACGGAGGTTTCAACCACTAACAAACGAAGTTCTCACTAAATTGTGTATAAAGACGTCAAGAACGCATGGGCGGTCCAACCGAGCCAGAAGTCAGTTTATTTGGTTGAGAGAGGAGTTTACATGTGGAGTGAGTGTTTAACAACCTTGGTTCAGTATTAGACCGAGGACGGGGAGAATCTGTTCAGTCGAGACGACGTACGTACCTCATTCGCGGCTGGAGGACGACAAGGGAGGGGTTGTCCTTGTCCTCCAGACTGGCTCGAGCGGGGGCCAGGAGAACCGGTGACTATGTACGCAACGTCCCTATTAATTACCTTTAATGACACTTCTCTCTCGAGAAACCGTCGCTCTCTCTCCAGCTAGTAACCTCATTACTGACACCCTTCTTCTGTCCTAGCTCCACCACACTCCTCTGTACTTCTCTGATTACACTAATAAAACGGAGGACGTCTCTGATGAACGTAAAACCGTAA
>NW_011368324.1:15166-15569 GCF_000735185.1 Notothenia coriiceps | reverse complement strand
GACATTTTTTTGGGTGGAGAGGGCCTTTTATCAGTCATTAAAGTATTAAAGTTGAAAAGCAATGATTAAAAGTTTAACTCTTCTAGGATTTGAACCAGCTGCGCGGAGGATATCGCTGCATCCTGGCCGCCGGCTCTATTCACTGGACTATCTATTCCTCATTGAAGTGTTTTTATATTACTCATTTTCTTTTTGTTCACAACTTCTCCACATTTCGAAGTGTTTCACGAGCCAGAACGACCTATTTTTCTTCCTGGCTTGCTCTATAATGATCCAATTCAAATGCAATGCCAACAACAACAATTCAACAGCAACAACTCAAATTACGACAACAACCCACACATTGCTTAGAGCGGTTATAAAGTGTGGAAGCGCTCAAATTTGAAACTGTTTCAACCTGTCA
>NW_011368324.1:6125-15076 GCF_000735185.1 Notothenia coriiceps | reverse complement strand
TTCGGACGTCACATGTCACGTGATTTGAAGCAGTTGCTGCTTCGGACGTCACATGTCACGTGATTTGAAGCAAGCTTCGAAGCACTGCTTCTATGGAATAGGAAGTCCAGGGTTGAAGCTCCGTTCGAAGCTTCAGTGTCAAACTGCCATCACTAGTGTCTAGAGTAGCTTAGAGTGTAGAGTAGCTTAGTTAGTGTTTAGAGTAGTTTAGGATTCTGTGACGGTTGCCTTTAGTTTAGTTGTGTTTTTGTATAGATTCTTTGTGTTAGTTGTACCACTTTTAAAGTGAGGTTTTGTTTCGTTCTTTATTTAGTATATTAGTATTTATTTTCCCTGTATGTCTTTAGACTCCTTTCTTAGAGTCCTCCTTTTGTTTGATTATTTGTCAACCTGTGCCCTTTTGGCCCTTTTGTTTGTTCCAGGCTGCATGCCTGCCATTTTGTTTACCCAGCTATTTTAAATAAACGCTTATAATTATTACCAATTACAGACTGGTGTGTGTTGCATTCCTCTTCCCCTAGTTGGGACGTAACAGCGACAAACAACTGTGATTCAGTGTCCTCAGCTGTTTAGTCTAACTATTGAAGAATGTTGATTATTCCACTCTGAACTAGTTAAAACCTGGAGCTACAGGAGGGGTCTTCAGAATTGATGTGGCATCTCAACCGTGTGGTCAGACCGTGGCCCGTGACATGTCTTGTGAATTCTCCGTTCGAAGCTCCAAATAAACCGTCAGTGTTTGCCATCAAAGCTCCAGCTCTCCTCGTGTCTCTCTGAGTCCTGACTCCACTTGCTTCAGAAGTTTCCCCCACAAATCAGTGTTTTCATTTAACCAGCTCAAAGCACCATTTATCACAGGCCAAACAAACAATTAAAACCCTGCAAGCATTTCATTCACTTTCAATACCAATGAAAACGAAGCACATGTTTGCAGATTATTAGAGTGCAGATGCAAAGACATTAACATTACAACAGATCTGAGAGAGCGAACAACAACCTGTCATATGACACAGCATAAAACTGATTAAACCAAAACATCCGCGTTAAATGTGCACGTGTTTAATAAGGAGATCATTTTCTGTATCACAATCCTGAAAGCATGCAGTGATAGACTGGATTTAAAGCGTCTGGGGAAATGCTGCAATACCCCTTCAACTCTAAATCACGTATACTTAAAACATGAGTTCTCATTTTTCACCACAACGCCTCACAAGCCAAACAACCCGCAACAGAAAGAGCTAAGCCACTGCAAGAATTAGATTTCTTATAAATACGAATGAAAAAAAGCACATGGATAGAAGGACAGCAGTATAATTGTGCGGGTTATCAGACAGCAGATACTATAGCTTAAAGCACATCTTTGAGAGCGAAACAACAAGCAGCCTTATGACAGAGCATAAAACAGATGAACACAGCCAAAACATCCACTGTTAAATCCACTATATGCGTTACAGAAAAGAGTAAAGAAAGTATTCAAAAAGGTACTAAATACCTTTGGTAACTTCAGTCTAAATAAAACCAATGTTTGCCTTCAAATGTACTTAACTCCACTTTATGGCAGATGAGGTCATGAATTGGCCTCAATCTGTTCATTAAAGTTCAGCTCTGAGATGGTTTCAAGGCACCATAACCTACAATTAAGTCATGGGCAATACAACTGCAGTAGTTCATTTATAAAAAACTGAATATTACATTACATGTTACTTGTTAGACTTGTATCCAAAGAGACTTGCATACTCAATACTGAGGACATTCCCCACAGGAGCAATTTGGGGTGAAGTGTCTCAGGGACACAACGACATGCTGACTGCAGTGGGGTTTGAACCTGTGACCCCCTGATCCGAACACCAACACATAACCCACTACACCACACGCCTCCACTTATACAGTTCTTTAATGAAAGCAGCAACACTTACCTTGAGGAGTGCCAACACATGCAGTGATAGACTGGGATTAAAGCATTTCAGGAAACATAATATATTCGTTTAACCCATTTCAAGTATAATCGTATTTTACAACAATGTGTATCACTAACATGATAGCATTCACAGCATGGCACAAGTTAAACAACCAGCATCTCAACCACAAAGCATTGATTCACAATCAATACCAATACAAACAAAGCACACAGGGCTAGAATCGCAGCAGGGTCATTTTGCAGATTGCCAGGGAGCAGACTATGCCGAGAAGTAATGCACAAAACACATCTGAACGAGCCAAACAACAACCAGAAATCCTCCTCTCTTAATGTGCACCTGTTGAATGAATGCAGCAGAAATGTACCTTCCTTTATTGACAAAAAACGCAGTGATAATGTTGGATTGGGAATGGGAAATGTGAAATACCTGTTAACCCTATCACTTATAGTAACATGAGTATTCTTATGTTACTTCAGGGATAATCATAAACATAACAGCCGCCATAGCATCATGACATTATGACAACCAGCAGCAGAAATGTGAGCTCAACCACAAAGCATTGATTCACAATCAATACCAATCAAAACAACATTGATAGATTTGCAGGATCATTTTGCAGAGAAAACAGACTTAATATATAAACACATCTGAGAGATCAACCAGCCGTGTTACACATCAGTCCATTACATATCACACTGATCATTGATCAGTATGCTATTAGCATCAAAAATAGATATAAGGAGCAAACATAACATTTACTGATTTCAGTAAAATGTCTACTTCAATGTTGGGTTTTAATTATTAATGCACACCTCACACATGTGCTCCAGTACAGGTTAGCTCTGAGTGTTAGCGATGCTAATGTAAACACCGACCGTATTACGTCCAAAACAGTCGGGCATTGTTTCTGATAGCAACGTTTCTGATTGGGCCGTGGGTCCACATTTCAGATATGACGTCATATCGGACGCAAATCTGGATCAGCTCCGTTGTAGCCCCGTTTTTAGAGATTNTATATATTTCAGAAATGTGCAGCTACTTCTCCGCTCGCTCCCAGGGGTGGAAGGAGTCTGTAAAATACTCATAACAAAAAATCCTAAATTCATAATGCGTAGATAGTTGATATATAAGATAGTCAAAATGAACTTGAAGTATCAAAACGTGAAAGGTAACTCTCTGCCGCACAATGGCCCACTTTAGAATATTGTAGCTATATTATTGCAATACAGTAAATGCATTAATGTCTCATCACTTAAAGCCCGATAAAGGGCGGCTCATTTGACTATATAGGGTCAATACAGTTTTATCTTAAAGTGGACCTATCATGCTATATTAATAATATACGTGTAGGACATACCTATATACAAGCATATTATACTTTTATTTTTCAAAAATACCAAACAGATCATCTTAGCCATTCTCATTTCGCTACAATTAACACTGTCTTGCATGGGCTGATCTGTAGAACAGCACCATCTACGCCAGCCTGGCATATGTACTGACAGCGTCTCCAGCGCTTTCCAACTGCCAATGTCCCGTGGCTGCCTCCTCCCTGATTTGTGCAGTTGGACCAATACGCCGTAGCGCACTTCTGTGATGTACAGAAGTGTTCAAATCCGGATCAGCCTTAACCAGATCCATTACAGCCCCCTTTAAGGATTTGGGTATGGAGGAAAATAGAGAGGGTTGTTACTGACACTTGGTGAGTTCCCTGGAACACGGGGCACATGTTTATGATAAATACTACAAAATTATTTTGCATGATAAGGATCCCTTTAACCTACAAGTTATTTTGCTGATTATGTTATTGGTTATAATTATATTGAGTATCAAAGATAAACAAAATACAATGTATAAAGTAAGAGTATATATTTGACTCTGAAATGTGCAGGAGTGGAAGTAAGAAAGAAGCAAGGAATGGAAATATTCCCCCACCTTACAAACTACTCGTACTGCGTTCCACCACACGATTATAAAGGTAGTCAGACCCACGTCATATTCTTCAGATTTCTGTACTTTGTTATCCCTCGTATCATCTTTGAGCTGTGTTATTTACATGGCCTACTTCATTTGATTGTAAACTGTATCTGCCACGCTACGAACGAGCCTTTATATTCATTTTCTTATCTGTTGAAAACTCATACAATATGTTAAAAAATGGTGCGTCCACCACGTTCGCTCTCCTCACCTTGCCTCCGTACAGGCGATCATGTAGGCAGCTCCTGTTCTCGCGATCGCAGAGCCTCGCCGTCCGTCCGCGCGTTGTAGTATGCTGCCGAGCTGGAGCCCTCAGTCCTCTCCTCTGCCGATTGTCATCCTCAGCCTGGACCGCGGGCCGCACCCGTCCCCCAGGTTCCCTTCATCTGCTCTGTGATTCCGCTCAGGCTCCGGTCGTGTCTGCGCTGGCGGCCGCCGACATCCTCCCTCCCTCGGCTCCAACACCGTCCTCGCATCGAGGCTGGGCCCTCCGATCTCCTCTGCGCGCTGAGGACAGAGAGGGAGACAGTGAGTTATTGAGATGATACTGATGGTGGCCAGTGTCCTAAACTCCGCCCAGCAACGTCATTTCTAAGTTAACACATCAATTTTTGGATATAAAATGGAAACAAACAAACTTGTCTCACCGCACACACCTGAGAAGGCTTGATGCTGAACGGGTCCTTTTTGTCTTAAAATACATTAGTTACAATGGAGAAAATCATGTGCTAAAACGAGTGCCGTAGCGAGCTGTCGTTGTGATTTTGGTCCCATGTAACCATATCTAAAAAAACTCAGACCAGCTGATATTAGCGAGGAAAGGTCTTACGGCACAAAAAATTATATAATAAAGGAATGGTTTTATTGCATGTTGTAGTTGCTTGCAATATAGGAGTCAAACACTCTATTCTTGATATAAATGGGAAAAGCTTCCTGGCAGAGAATAGACAATCAGGCGAGAAGCTCATCCAAAATCATTTAGATATATTCAATAATGTCCGTATTTTTAATAATATAAACATTCTTCAAGCCACCTTGCATGCTCCAGCTTCTAACATAGGAGATTTCGGCCATATATAAACTCAGGATTTGAAAGAGTTAAGTGCTCAGACACAGAGAGGCGCCATTTTTCTATATTTCTGCATTTTATATTCATAACAACTAATCCAGAACACAATCCAGATGAACAAAAAATGAGAACAAATGTTGAAAGTAACGAATTTTAGAGCAGCGGTTTCCTGCAGGAAAACACCCCATCACGCTGATTTCAGCAGCCTTGCAGCAGTTGAGATAGTGGGCCACTGCTCCTGTGACATTGCCAGGGGCAGCTCCAATCCTCAATCCAGAGCTGAGAGAGAAGACAGGAGGAGAAATGACAAATAGGGCACCAAGAGTAACCAAGAGAGACTGTTTCCTTGAGGAACAGCTGCACGCATACCAGAATCTAACAGTGTGTAGAGTATAAAAAATAAAGAAGGTCTTCAACATCTGACGTCAAACAAAGTATAAATATCGGTTTAAACCATCTGACTAAAGGATTAGGCGTGAAACCAATAAGGATTAAAGCTTATTTTACACAGACCCACCTGCAGAGTCATTGATGGAAAGAGCCTGAGGTCTATATGCTGCATACCTAAGTGCATCACCACTATAAATTGAAAACCTAAACTTTTCAAATAATAAGTTAACATTATGTGGAAGAAACCCCTCTCAAATGCTCCAATATTTCCCAAGGTGTTCTCTGTGTGCGTCATCAGAAGACCAACATAATCCTCACTGTTATTTAACTTGAGTGCATCTATCATGTTTTGAAGCAGGGAGGTTAATTTTAAGTTTGCTCTGAAATGGTCAAACTGAAACTCTGAGGCAGACGCTCAAACGCACAACTCCAGACGGGCTTTCAAATGAGGTCCTTTACTGGGGTTTCGGCACAGTATACATAGGTTCAAAATCAAAAGACACCAACGTAAGAGGAACACGAACGCACTTAAGGTTGGGCGGAAACAAAACACCATAGACGGAAAAAAGCACAGGCAGAACAATGTCCTGGCTGGCGATAGGTGCGGATTCTACGGACACACAGATAACTGGCACAAGACAAAGGCGAGACATATATACACAGGGAGGCAACAGGTGGACACAATCAGGACGCGGCCTGACACACAGGGCGGACACAGAGACTAAAAGGTTCCCTATTATAACTGTTCATCAATATATTAAGAGGTCTGCAGATATTACAAACAATGTCCGAATGTTTGGCTCAAACACCAATACAGTCATTGCAGGGCATGTACCCCATATCCCCCTCTGTTCAGCGCTGTCAAAAGCCTGATTCTCTTCCGTTAGCTTAAATGAAAATAAGGATGCACTCGCCCAACGCCCCTCTGGAGATATTTGGTTACTCAAGAACAGCAATCGGTGCCTAAGAGGAGTCAGTGATAAGGGGCGGGTGTAGCCTGCGTTGCTGATTGCTAATGGTTACAAAGCCAAAAATCGTTATGACATCATAAATGGCCAAAATCGATCAGCTCATTTCACGACAGGTTTTTATAGAAATGGATTCAGGGACAACAGAGAGAGAGAACTTTTTTTCCTGAGACTTCATAGTGACACATACACAGAAAGAGGGCGTGCATGTATATCTTGATAGTGTTCTGGTAATCTGACTCAGTGACAGCAAGAGGGATACAAAGGAAGTGAGAATACACAAGACAGACAATGGCAGTATGCAGAGAATACAATCAACTGGCCATACAATAATTCCGTGAATTTACAGCAATATAAGTCCATGTTTACACCGTAGCCAGAATCTTGTAACGAACTTAAGTGATTGGAGACTTGTCGCAGATTCTATTCAGACGTTGGCTTCGCGTAGCGTTCACAGGTGCTGAGGGTACCGCTGCATGATAAATGACGCTATGACAGAGACTAGCTGCTACATGCTCCAGACACGAAGCAAGATACTATAACAATGTGTTCAGCACATCGTTCATCACAAAGAAGCAAAGACTCCTGGAGATCCTCAGCATTTCACGGAGTCGCACATGCTACACTGGTTCTACAGCGCATCTGGCCGTGACAGACGACCATGTACAGCTATAAATATGGAACATTTCCTTTCAATAACGCAAAAATCAGTGTATGATTAGTGTAGGTAAACCTACAAATGTCTTTTACCAGTGTCGGCGATTGGCTGTATTTCATCACCTGAGCTTAGTTTGAGGAAGTAGGGGGGATTTCCTCATAGACTTCTACAACAATCCTGACCACGGCGTAGACTGAAACATTGGCACATCCTTATATATAAGGCTATTCTTGGTGCTCTTCCCCCTTATCTAAGTATGTACATAAATAAAAAATGCACTGGATCCTATCGGCTTCGCTCAGAGAACTTTTTCCTTTTAACTGTACCAAAGGTCCGTACTGAACTTGGGAAAAGGGCGTTCAGTTACGCTGCCCCTCAAGCTTGGAACCTGCTTCAAACTGAGCTGAAACTCAGAGAGCTGGTCTCATTAGAAACACTCAAAGCAACTTTAACTGACCTCGAAGCAGGCCGCTGTGTCTGTAAATGCTTTGGCTAAACTTGGTGTATGACTGCGTTGTGATTGTGTGTTTTTTAATTGTTTGTAACTGTAAAACTGTCTGAAACTGTGCTGTTACCATTCTTGGGCCAGGACTCTCTTGAAAAAGAGATTTTTAATCTCAATGAGACCTATCCTGGTTAAATAAAGGTAAAATAAAAATAAAATAAAGCGGTTGACCAATCACAACAGAGCCGGCCAGTTAACCAATCAGAGCAGACTGGGCTCTGGTTTCAGACAGAGGGTGAATATAGGTGCTGCAGCACAGGCAGTATGAGGGAAATAAAGAGCTTTTTGAACATTAAAGCATGGAGACATGTCCCAGCAGAGACACTTAATACTAATATGAACCCAAAACGAGCAGAATATGTCCCCTTTAAGAGAAGAGGTTAACACTCTTGCCAGAGAACAGGAAGTTACTAGTTAAATAATTTGAATGCTTATTGAATCCTCCGATTATATCAGATATCATCAAATTGTGATGCCCAAATCTCACATTTTAGCTCTTGTCTTCAGAAAGTATTGTATTTTTGTTTTATTGAGACAGGGGGAGAAATGGCTTTTCTTTTCATTTTCTTTGTTGAATTTAGTTCTGCAGTTACATCAATTCATCTTGGAGAACCAAGAGAGGAGTCCTGCTGCTGCGAGGGTCTGACAACAAACAAAGTTATGTTTCAAACAGTGCTTTTTTCTTCAACCATAAATGTCCAGTGTAGTTGCAGTGGTAATCTTTCAATAGAGTTATGTTACCCAACATTGGCAATATAAAAGATACCGTACAACAGACAAACACAAATATGACAGGTGAATCATGAGATTTAGCATTATTTTTTGGACCTTGATAAAAGTAGTTTGACGGGGAAAAATCTTAACTTTAGCTTTAATAAAAGCTAGTAAGCGGACCTTGTTGAAGAAGACATTGAGATATGTATCAGCTAAGTCTCAAACACACTCTCTTTTGAACTTATTCACTAACTGTGACTTGCTGGATTGACACTTGTGGATTTACAAATAAATAAGTTCTTACTTCTTAAAAAAGAGATAAGACCCTTAAGTGGGCAGTTGTGGCAAAGTACATAGGGACTTGGCTTGGCAACTGGAAGGCCACCAGTTGAAGTCCCGGAGGTGGTGTCCCTGAGCAAGGCACCGTTCCCTAAACTGCTCCCCGGGCGCCGTACATAATGGCAGCCCACTGCTTCTAACACTAGGATGGGTCAAATGTAGAGAAACTATTTCGTTACATGTGTAATGACAATAAAAAGTGAAGTGTCGACTGAATAATGTTATATATATATTCATATTCCTTCACAGCCCTCTGCAGCACCATGTTACACAACACACATATTTAATTTAATGGAGTGTCTATTTGCACCCGGGTGTAAATAGCATTGTTAGTTACGGACACCCGGGTGTAGATAGCATCGTTAGCTACGGACACCCGGGTGTAGATAGCATCGTTAGCTACGGACACCCG
>NW_011368324.1:0-5945 GCF_000735185.1 Notothenia coriiceps | reverse complement strand
GTACAATTCTGCCACCATCCCACTCGACTCTATGAGGACAGCAGAAGTATCGTACGACATGATGTGCTGTGATAAGCAGGGGTGCACACAACTTTCTCAGTGAGGTACTCAGATGAGTACCTGGAGTCAGTGTTTGGTACTCCAACTTCCGGCTCCCCTCAAAGTTGCCATGAAGCCCTCTGTACCGCGAATGTCAACGGTGGGGGGCTGCTAGTGGAGTATGAAGCCCTCTGTATCGCGAGTGTCAACAGGAGGGGGTGCTAGTGGAGTGCACGCGTCTCAAACAAGCCTAGTACAAAATTGCGGCGCAACTTGCTGGGCGGTACCCTGGAAAGAAATCTCTGCGTGAGAAATACAAGGTGTGGCGTGTGAGCGTGTGAATGGAGTGAAATGCGTGTGTCTCACGCCAAATGCGTGAGACTTGAGAGCTCTGGCATTGTTAGTTACGGACACCCGGCTGTAGATAGCATCGTTAGCTACGGACACCCGGGTGTAAATAGCATCGTTAGCTACGGACACCCGGGTGTAAATAGCATCGTTAGCTACGGACACCCGGGTGTAAATAGCATTATTAGCTACGGACACCGGTTGATAATAATCTGCAATTTATTATTATGAATTTTAAAATAACAGAGATAATCAGAAAGTATAGACCTCTTGAAGAGAACAGATTCACTGATTAAGGAGAAAATAACAGATGACATTAAATGGTGATAAAAACAAAACAACAAGGCTTTTTTGCAGTAATATGTATGCTTTGTTATGTTAAAGCTTAAAATTGCAGACACGTTCAGGGTGCAATAAAAAGTCTAAGGATAGAAGTTTAAATCCAAATGTGTCTTTTTATTTGCAGAAATAACAGTTTGCAAATCTGAAACTCAGATGTCAGTTTGTTGAATGTGTATTTCAACCAATATCAACAACTTTGTACAGACATAGTCTTTGTGAGAGACTGTTTATTTTATCCAAGACAACATGAGCGATGGCAGCACGGCCTTTTCCCCAAACACCGCGATGGTAGCCTTTCAAAAGTGGGACAGAAGAAGTCTCACAACATTATATTTAGGAAGATATACTCAGGAGTGACATTGGAGCCGTGGACAGATGGTCATTGGTTCTTGTTGCATTGCAGTGCTATGCATGTGACTTAACCTTCTTTTTGTTGCAAATAATAACCAAAAGGCTGTGTGTGTGTGTGTGTGTGTGTGTGTGTGTGTGTGTGTGTGTGTGTGTGTGTGTGTGTCAGTCAGTGGGTGGTATATGTGACAGTTTAGAGCAGCTCTTGACTAGATACGATGGCATTCAAAGAGGTGTCTGTGCGCCCGCTGCTGATAAGAGAAATCTCTTGACACCGAATAAACTTGTGATACGGTTTGAATTTTTTCTATGTGTTTATTTCGATTTATTTAATGTTCCCCTTCTATGTCAAGAAGCAGGTCTGTGTCAGAGTACCAATATATTTCCTTCTAGATAATTTACAGTAAACTGCATTGAATTTCTAGTGGAAATAAGAGGAGAGATGGCCATGTTTCAAATTGGTGTGACATTATCCCCTTGTTAACATTTCAGTGAACAGTTTTTTTTTAAAATGTATTTTAAAAGCTACAAAAGGTTAGACAGGTATGGGTAAGCCAGTCTTAGTTTTTCTCTTAGTGTAATAGTGTAATCCAGCTTCACAGAACATAGGGAGTTACTTATTTTAAGCTCTAAAAAGTACCATCAAAGGACTAGAAATCAGAAGATTTGTGTTCGCTTATAATGTTTTCAAAGATAGCAGTAAATTGTCCGATATATAAAGCTGTAACGACATTGTCTTTAGTTTTAAGTGGTCATGATTATATCTCATTTCAAAAGTTGCACAATTCATCATTTAGCAGGTACTCCTAAAACATCAGCGTAATTGTTTATCACAAGTTGATGCAGATCATAACTTTAGATGCTAATTATGAACGTCTACATATTTTTTGTTGCAGTCTTGGTGCATGCTGACTGCTTTATATTTGTACACACAGTTTTTTCGTGCATGCTTCTCATTTTTCCGTCGTTCCCATGCGTTTTTGTTGCAGAACTCTTGTAAGCTGTGTGTCAGTCAAACATATCAAGCAGCTGTAGCCACTTTACAGGCTTTATGCTCATGTTGTGGTAGCTGGCAGTGTTATCGCAGCGAAACATGTCACTTCAGCTCAGGAGCCGGGTCGCTGTAGCTGGACGGCCTCATCCCTGACTCATTCCTCTGCTGAGAGCACAGCAAGGTCAGGTTGCTCCAGCGCACACACACACACACACACACACACACACACACACACACACACACACACACACACACACACACACACACAAGGAGTTCACTCTTACTGGCTGCTACACACAGACATACGCACACACACATTCATTTTCATTGTCAATAGTGATGTTTAGCAGGTTTAAAAGTCACCATCATAGCTTGTTAGCATGCTAAAATGATCCTGTTCGCAGTAAAGGTAATAGTTTTGCAGGGTAGTCATAATTGAAATGATTGAAAAATATAAAATGCTCACCTGCTTCAAGAATCAACACTCATAATACAGTAATTCATCCCATATCTTTTATAAGTTGCTAAGATATTTTAATAGATGTTAAGATTGAAAAGCAAAGACTTGAGATACACTTTACTCTGTCCCACATGTGACACACATTTTCTTTTTAAAGCAACATTTTAAGTAGCTACTTTACTAAACGACTAATTCAATTTAAATGTATTTTTTTCTATTTATATATCTGTTGAAGCTGAAACCTCGTGTCTTCTCCTGTGTGAAGGTGCAGCTCTGCGTGAGATGGCCATGTCGTCGCTCTGCCACAGCACCCTCACTCTGGCCCTGGCCCTCTGCTTCCTGCCGTGCATCACCTCCTCCCTCAACCTGGAGGACCCCAATGTCTGCAGCCACTGGGAGAGGTGGGTCACAGTACCAATTTCTTTAAAAGCATTTCACCTGATAAGCATTTGTTACACTCTGATTTTGAATGTCATGGAAATGTGCAATAAGGAAATCCAAAACCTAAGAGACAACCAAATCATAACCAATCGAAATCCAACTTTATTTATATAGCACATGTAATATACGTGGTCTGCAAAAGCATGGGAGAACAAGTGGGTTTTTTAACGAGATTTAAAAACAGTCAACAGATTAAAGTTCAATATCAATGATCAGGGCTCTCAAGTTTTGAACAGAGTTCAGAGTGAGATTTTGGCAGCGGTGTTTGGTACTCCAACTTCTGGCTCCCCTCAAAGTTCCCATGAAGCCCTCTGTACCGCGAATGTCAACGGGGGGGGGGTGCTAGTGGAGTATGAAGCCCTCTGTATCGCGAATGTCAACGGGGGGGGGCCGGTGCGAGTGGAGTATGAAGCCCTCTGTATCGCGAATGTCAACGGGGGGGGGGCTGAGGGCGGTCTGCAGCACCCCCCTAGCGGCAGGCAGCGGTTGCGNGGGGGGGGGTGCTAGTGGAGTATGAAGCCCTCTGTATCGCGAATGTCAACGGGGGTGCTAGTGGAGTGCACGCGTCTCAAACAAGGCTAGTTTGTTTACAAAATTGCGGCGCAACTTGGTGGGCGGTACCCTGGAAAGAAATCTCTGCGTGAGAAATACAAGGTGTGGCGTGTGAGCGGAGTGAAATGCGTGTGTCTCACGCCGTGAGATTTGAGAGCTCTCAATCAAGTCCGTTTTTTTGGCCCGCAATTATATCAGTATTCTCTGTGTATTACTTTGTTCCTACAACGTCAAATTATTTCTGTTTGCCCTTTGAATTGTTGATGCCCCTGTGGTACTTAGGCTGCTACTTTCCCAGTGTTTCTGCACCTTTTTGACTTTTAATATGGCACTGTGTTACAAGTGAACTTCCTACATTGTAGTTCATTGTCTCTCTGGTACCTTAAGACCCCGACCTTACCAACAAAACCCCCCCTGCTGTCTTAAAGCAGGGCTGTTTTCAGTCTGAATCCCTCCTTTAGGATGACAGTCAGGACACGGTTAGCCTAGCTTAGCATTTAAAGACTCGAAGCAGGAGTCAGCAAGCTAGCTAACTGCTAGGTTAATACATGTGCTTCCACCAACACATCTAAAGCTCCTCATTCACATTCTTAATAGCATGTTGTATCTTGTTTCTGTTTGGATACAGATTAAACAGACATGAAACAAAGTGCTAATGAGTGAAATTATACTCTGATATTTCTTGGTAAAGTGGAGGCACATTTCCCAGCTATATTGCCTTTCACAGACTAATCTGAGGAACAGCTGCACACACACACACACACACACACACACACACACACACACACACACACACACATAGAGCCTACATGTGTTGTTGTTGAAGACAAGAGACAGGGAAGACACCAAGCGATTTAATTTATTTGCCCAACAAAGAAAATAAGCAGTCAGTCAACATTACAAAGCAGAACATTAGCTTAGCTTTACATTTAAGTCCGGTGTTAGCCTTAACAAAGAAAACATTTTACCTTTTTAAAAGTTATTTGCCCAGATTCGTTAGAAAACCACATTATAAAAGGCTGAAAAAGCAAATTCCTTCATTACGTGCTTCCAGGCCTTATGATATAGGCCTGGAAGCAAGCCATGAAGTCATTGGTAACACTTTATCTTGTGGATTTTCCATTTCTTATTAATTTCCTCTGACGTTTTAAAAAAAGACCAGTTCAATTCATTAAAATGTTAATTGAATTACAACCATGAGGCATTTTCTTTCGTCACCATGTCCAAACAACAAAGAATCTTATTGACATTCTAAAAACGATATATTGCAGTGAGGTTTTGATTTGTTCAGGTCTAAGTTGATGGATGCATCTCGAATAAAAGCAGCGCTTACTATGAAATGATCCTAACATTGGCTTTTAAGTGAGGAAATTATGAATCGCCAGTTATCAGAAGATTAATCGTATTTCTTTTACAAGCAGTTTAGGTCATATATCAAAGACTAAAATGATCCTTCTGTATTACTGTAAACTGAATGTCTTTGGGTTAAGGTTAAGATGCCTTTTTTTCACAGTGTCTGATATCTGATCAAATGTAAGATCCATCAATCAAGAACATTTTTTTAAAGGTCCCATGTCATGGCCATTTCTACTGATCATATTTCCATTGTTGAGGTCTACTAGAACAGATTTATATTGTTCAATTTTCCAAACCCACATTGGTTTCTCATACAGCATCTCTGTATAGTATGTGTATTCACTCTCTGTCCTAAAACGCCTTGTTAGAGCTCCGCCCCCACCCCCTCCCTGTGAGCCCAGTGTACTCTGATTGGTCGGGACGTTGCGAGGCTCGCTGCTCAGTGAGCTGGCTTACTGGTGTGGTTTCCGGGTCGGCGATACAGCGGGACAGCGTGAAACTCATCCTGAGCACACACAAACACTCACAGCCGAAGTAAAAACAATAACTGTGGCTTGATATTGAGTAAGAAAAAGGTTTATAACGCTGTAAGAATGGGTCTGCAGAGAGCATTTCTCCGCGATCCCAACTCGTCTATTACCAACCAGGGAGCTCTATGCAAGTCAATGGGACTCCCTGTTAGTTGAATATTTACGCTAAAGGTCCTGGTGTGTGAGGAGCTCCGCGGATTGGTCCATTTTGGTTCACAGTGACCTGACTCTCTCTCCTCTCTTCCTCTTGCAGTTACTCGGTGACGGTGCAGGAGTCGTACGCCCACCCCTTTGATCAGATTTATTACACCAGCTGCAGCGACATCCTCAACTGGTTTAAGTGCACCCGACACAGGTGAGGCCCTGATACACACTGTGTGTGTGTGTGTGTGTGTGTGTGTGTGTGTGTGTGTGTGTGTGTGTGTGTGTGTGTGTGTGTGTGTGTGTGTGTGTGTGTGTGTGTGTGTGTGTGTGTCGTGTAGTGTGTCGTGTGTGTAGTGTGTGTGTAGTGTGTGTGTGTGTCGTGTGTGTAGTG
>NW_011368323.1:29422-35902 GCF_000735185.1 Notothenia coriiceps | reverse complement strand
TCTCCTCTTCATCAATATATCAAGGTCTCAGACATATCCAGAGCCTGTCTCTGATTGGCTGAAACACCAAACAGATCATTGCAGCATTGGGATAATTGGGTCCCCTATTAACATTTGCTCCCGTTTAGTATTATGGGCGTCATAGCCATAGACTATAAAAGTCTTACCCAAGGCTGAATCATAAACTAAAATGTATATGTATGTATAAAGGGTTACGTCCTTAGCTGGCTAATGAGTAACAAGCTAAGCTACCAAGCACACAAACACCTGTGAACGGGACATGTATAATATTATCATTTTAGACTTCTTAGAAGTTCTGTTAGTACATTCAAGCGCACAGCACAACATTTTAGTTGTCTGGTATTTGTAACAATATTCCCTAAAAGGCACAATCACCACGAACACGGCTAAAGCTAAAGGGTCAAGTACAGTACTATGACTAACTAACGTTGTAGCCTCTATGGTTGTAGCCTAGCAGAGTGGACAAGTTAATGTTAGCTGACAGTGAGGCATGTACATGTCCATCAAAGTGACCACGCCCTAATTTATGCAAAAGCTTTAAGGCTTAATATTAATTAAACAGATGACTTGAGAAAAAATTCACCCCCCCAATCCATATTCATGAAGGGGGGATCTAACTATACAGAGAATATGGTTTTTTGAAGCACGATGTGAACATGTTTAATTCTGCTCTAAAGTTGGGCATTTTAACATTGGGGTCTCTGGAAATTGCTCCCTTCTGCAGACTGCTCCTACTGGCCACTAGATGAACTGCAGTTTGAGGCACTTCCGCATTGGCGTCCCGGCTCTTCCCCAGAGTTTGCCGCTTGGTCGAGTAACCTGAAATGACAGCTGTCAAAGGGGGGAGAGCGGATTTAAAAGGGTTAGCTGAGCGCTATGATAGGCTTGAGAGAATAGAGCGAAGTGATTGGTTAAGCTGGGGAGTGACACCCCCAATCACTGATTGAGAGGAGAGAGAGTAGTAACATGGAAATAGTAAATGAATGAGAAAAGACGGTCTTCCTGGTTGAACTTGCGCTGAGCTCCATAAAGATTACTTTAAAAAGTCCCAAGAAAGTGTTTGAAAAGACGGAACATTTTACAAATATGCCACAACTATTTAGACATGTTTGAAACCTTTTTTGGGACATTTAAAACATACTTTTTATTTACCACTTTTTTGGGACTTTTTTAAAATAGTTTTTGTATAGTTCTCACATATCTTTGGGACTTTTTCCATTGTCTAAAAAACCCCATTATTTACCACGTATTCTTTTCATTTTCAGACTTATTTACCACTTTTTTGGGACTTTTTTAAAATACTTTTGGTCCATTGTCACATATCTTTTAGACTTTTTCCCATTGTTTAAAAAAAACACAATTTGCAACATATTTTTTAACATTTTCAGACTCTTCTAACACTTTTTGGGACTTTTTAAAACACTTTTTGTACAGTTTTCACATATTTTAGAACTTTTTCAGTTGTTTAAAAAAAAAAAAACATTGTTTATCAAATCTTTGTAAAATGTTCCGTCTTTTCTAACACTTTTTTGGGATATTTTTAACATAACTTTTGTACATTGTCACATATGTTTTAGACTTTTTCCCATTGTTAAAAAAACAACCCATTATTTACCACATATTTCTAAAATGTTCAGACTTTTCTAACACCTTAATAAGGAGAACATCCCTAAAAATGTGTATTATTGTTATACTTTTTATTATTTATTTTCTGTTAAAATACAAATATTTAAATAAAAAATAAAAATATGTATTTATATTTTGAATGTTTTTTAGTAGATTTTTTAAATTATTTGACACTATTTATACATATTTAATATAATTTTCAATTATTTTAATTCTTACATTTTTTTGACTTGTTTCTGATCCACAAATGTAATAATTGTGGCTTTCTGGCGATATTTACCAATTTTGTTTTTTTCAGACTTTTCTTACCCTTTTTTTGGGACTTTTTAAAACTAGTTTTGACTTGTTTCTGACCTAATAACTAAATAGTTGTGGCATATTTGTAAAATGTTCCGTAATTTCTAACACTTTCTTGGGACTTTTTATAATACTTTTAGTACAGATGTCACATATTTCTTTGACTTTTTCCCATTGTTTAGAAAAAATACTTTATTTAGCACATATTTTTCACACTTTTTTTGACTTCTTTCCAAATACTAAATAAAGTTGGCTGTCTCTCCTCAGTGGAGATCCTGCAGCTGGTGAAGCGGCGCGACCTCCTATAGCCGATATGTTTAACATACTTTTTGTACTGATGTCACATATTTTTGAACTTTTTCCCATTGTTAAAAAAGAAACTTTATTTACCACATATTCTTTACATTTGCAGACTTTTCTCACCTTTTTTTGGGACATTTTAAAACTTGTTTCTGACCCAGAAACAAAATATTCGTGTGTGTCTCTTTACATTTGTTACAGCAGAAAGAGCCAAAGACAGCTTAATGTTAACTAAGAATCATGCATTAAAAAAGAATATTGAAGATAAAAAAATAATAAAAATTACACAATTGATTAAATATGCGTGTGTGTCTCTCCTCAGTGCTGGAGATCCTGCAGCTGGTGAAGCGGCGCGACCTCCTATTGGCCGACAGTCACATCCTGGAGCTGGAGCTGGAGGTCAGCGGGGGGGCGGAGGCGGAGGACGGCGGGCGGAGGAAGGCCAAAGACGTGGAGCTGCTTTACGAAGAGCTGCAGAAAGAGCTGTGGGCCGTGGTGAGGGAGTCGCTGCGCTGCCCCACCGCGGGGCCCAACCTGGGGCTCGTGGTGCAGGTGAGGGACCCTCCAGTGGTTTGAAAAACAAAAAGTCTGAAAATGTAAAGAATATGTGATAAACAATGTTTTTTTAAACAATGGGAAAAAGTCCAAAAATATGTGACATCTGTACTAAAAGTATTTTAAAAAGTCAGATGAATTAGAAAAGACGGAACATTTTACAAATATGCCACAACTATTTAGTTATTAGGTCAGAAAGCACTGAGGAGAGACGCCCACCATTATTTAATGATTCGAAAAGGGCGGATAGTTAACGTGTAGATATCAGGTGGGGTCCCACAGGGCTCAGTCTTAGGCCCCCTGCTATTTTCCCTCTATTTGCGTTGGCGGATATTTAAATAATAAACTTTATTTATATAGCACCTTTCCTGCTCTCGAAATCTCAGGCCATTTTGTCTTCATGAGCCGATGAGCAGCTCTCTTAGGAGTGAACGAAGCCCCGCCTCCGACGCTGTATCCAGTTCTTATTAAACATCCATGCTTCAATAATAAACTGTATTTCTAGAGCAAAAAAAGAAGAAAAAACATTTAATTTATTTTTTAAAGTTAGCCTATCATCCATCCTTACTATGGCATTTGCCACTTGATTGACGTACAGGTAAGCCAGTCTGAGTTGTATTGTGCCATACGGGTTCATGCAGTTATGAGGGGCCCCCCCCTCTCACAACACAGATTGGGCAGGGGCGGCCCTCTAGGTAGATCATTTGGGCTTGGTCATTTTAAAAGTAGCTCCCAAGCTGAAAAAGGGTGGGCACCCCTGCCTCAGTGGCTTCAGTATAGATTAGGTTTAAAAGTCACTACATCTGTTGTGTTGTGTTCAGGTGCTGCAGCAGGAGGAGCAGGTGGACCAGGACTCGCTCCCCGGGGGTCCGAGGCCTCGGGGTCTGAAGCAGCGTTGGGAGGAGGCCGTGAACCAGGCGGCCGACGCCTCGCTGCCCCAGAAACAAGAGTTCACAGCCGGGGAGCTGGGGGCGTTCCTGGACCGGATCAGAGCCCGAGTGGTGGAGGACCTGGGGGCCGCCAAGAGGAACGTGGTGTCCATCTACCCCGAGGACTACCAGCCCTTCATGGTGAGGAGACGTTACTTAGTTAGTTACATTGTTAGTAGGTTACTTTGCAACTTAGCTACTTAGTTAGCTACTTAGTTACATCTTCAGTAGGTTACTTTGCAACTTAGCTACTTAGTTAGTTACTTAGTTACATCTTCAGTAGGTTACTTTTTTAGATATATATATATATTTTGTAACTTAGATAGTTAATTAGTTAGCTAGTTAGTTAGTTACATCTTTAGTAACTGGGGCTGCCAAGAGGAACGTGGTGTCCATCTACCCCGAGGACTACCGGCCCTTCATTTTGAGCAAAACACTTCATAGACATGTTGTTTTATATATCTGAGACCTATAATATATACCTAAAAATAGTATAATAGGAGACCTTTAAACGTTCTTTGCGACTAGCCAGCGTAATAATGGATTTCTTGGTGTTCACTTTTGACCTTTGACAAAACCAAGCTTTTAAACGGGAAAAAAGTGGCTTGTCAAACACAGGTTGAACCCAAATCTTGTCATCGGTAAGACCTTTATTATTCATGACAACAATATCTCAATAACCAAAATCAGGAGAATCTAAATGTTATTTGGCCTTTTTTTTGTGAAAGTTGGTGTGAAACATTTTCTCTTATCAGTCACAGGTGGAACTAAGAATCAGCTGAACCAATTAGTGAAAACATGCATTTCTTAATATGATTAGAAAAAATGCCACAACATGTGTTCTGATTGGTCTAAAGTCTTAAACTATTGCTTAACATTGTGAGATTATGATTTTAGTTGTAATTCTCTCATAAATATTCATAAATTATTCACCAGAATCAAACTAAAGTAAATGTTTATCTCTGTAAATAGGTGTTTTCATTTAAGGGAACAATGTATTTCTTGGTGTTCACCTTTGACCTTTGACATCAGGTGTACGTGCAGAGTTACCACCAGGCGGTTGCTAGGCGACTGGAGTCCATCACGGACAACCAGCTGGAGATCAGCGACGTCTACTCTCTGCTGGACTGGCTGCACAACATGTACAACAGGTATACCATCAGATCACTCACTCCCTGCAGGCACTTCCTGTTTGTGTTAGGTGGTATAGAGCAGGGGTCCCCAGTGACTTTTCCTAAAAAGGGTATATTTATCACCGAGTACATTTTTGGGGCGTGGGGAATGAAGAGAAAATAAAATATGACCCCCCTCGGCGGTTGTAGGGGTAATGGTGGCGGGTCTAGTGTTAAAACAGAAATATTGAATATTAAATTATTTTTACCGAATTTAAATTTAAACTTTTGATTTCATTTATTATAGTATCATTATTTTAGGAATTATGCACGACTGATGTTTTTTTTAATTAACATTAAACAAATCTCACCTACCCCCTGCAGTACTCCAACGTACCCTTAGGGGTCTGCGTACCCCCATTTGAGAACCACTGGTATAGATTACACAAATTAGATTGATGACAGATCTTAGTCTACACAACAACACAGCATCATTATCAAAAGTTCTTCTTACTGCACATATTTTATTCCAATTCCATTTCAATGTAAATATTGCCATATTTTACTATATTTTGTTATACTTTTTTTATGTTATTATAGTTTTCTTACATATGTTATTCCATTTTATTTAAATTTAAATACTGTTAATTCTTAATATTCTTTTAATATCTTTTAATATTTTTTAATGTTATTATAGTTTTCTTAAAATAGTTTTCTATCACTGTTTTGATTTTTTTTTTACTTTTTTGAATGCACCATGACACCAAATCAAATTCCTCGTACGTGTCAACCTACCTGATTCTGATTCTGATTGTGAACCAATGGGCACCTTGTGTGTGTGTGTGTTTGTTTCAGGGACGTTCTGGGGACCGTGTGCATTACGAGTCCCTTCAGTCGGTCCCAGCTCAGCCCTCTGCTGCCGACAGAGACCGTGGACCGGCTGGAGCTCGACTGCCTCAACTCTGTCAGGGTGAGACACACAAACAATGTCCTTGTTGTGATGACGTTGTTTAAAGGTCTAAAGAAGACCAGGAAGCTTCTCCTCAAGTTTAACAGTATTTATTAATGCAATGATATCGTAGGTTCACTGGTCCACAGTCCACATGAGCGGTTAGCTGTCTGCAGTTGCATGAATACAAAGAGACCATTTCTCTATCAAACATCGTGTTTTATATGTTCCCACTCGTATTTAGTCTCCTTCCATTGGCTGTCGTTGACGGGGCGGGTCTTCTTCTGTAGTCCTCTGATGACGTAGCCATAACTCATCTCTTATCATATTTATTATACAATTCTTCTAATGTATGTTGGTCATAAACACATAATAATATTAGTAAGGCAGCGTCGATGAGTGAGAGTTGGAGACGGTGTGTTTAGTGTGTAACTCCACGCGTCACAGAAACCGGAACTCGAGGTGTCGCCAACATCCGGCCCGTGGGACAACACTGCTGCAGTAAATGATGTCCCTTAAAGTTCCGGCGCAATATATTGATTATTTCTTACACCCATCATGCAAAAGTCACACCTTGATGTCTTCTCTACATCACTACGTGTCCCCGTTCTGTCCCCGGTGTGTCCCCGGTGTGTCCCCGGTGTGTCCCCGTTCTGTCCCCGGTGTGTCCCCGGTGTGTCCCCGGTGTGTC
>NW_011368323.1:20496-25432 GCF_000735185.1 Notothenia coriiceps | reverse complement strand
TACTTCAACGTACAAGATCTGAGCACTTCTACTTTTACTCAAGTACAGGATCTGAGTACTTCTACTTTTACTCAAGTATACCTGAACATCAGCAGGAGAGGACTCTTTAAAGTAGAGACACTACATACTGATATACACCTGAACATCAGCAGGAGAGGACTCTTTAAAGTAGAGACACTACATACTGATATACACCTGAACATCAGCAGGAGAGGACTCTTTAAAGTACAGACACTACATACTGATATACACCTGAACATCAGCAGGAGAGGACTCTTTAAAGTAGAGACACTACATACTGATATACACCTGAACATCAGCAGGAGAGGACTCTTTAAAGTAGAGACATTACATACTGATATACACCTGAACACCAGCAGGAGAGGACTCTTTAAAATAAAAAACATCCAGAGTCCTGCGCAGACTTTGGGACTAATAAACAATCAACTTTAAATCAGTCATTGATTTTGATTTCTAGAAAAAGTGGAACAAAAAACCCTTTTATTCGTCTCAAAATGATGAGTTGGTTTGTTGAGCTTCTGTTGTTGAAGGGTCACGTTTCAGAGCATTGATGAAATGACTTGTCTCCTCTCAGGAGTCTCCGTCCTGCTGGTTGGACGGAGCCATCGCTCACCTCTCAGAGATCATCCAGCTGGAGGACGTGCCCTCGATCCAGATGGAGGTCGGGGTCCTGGTGCGGGAGTTTCCAGACGTCAGGTACGAAGGAAACACACAGAGGTGGAAAGAAACTAAGTACCGTATTGACCCGAATATAAGACGACCCATCTCTTAAAAAAATGGCTTTTTCTCCGAGAAGCGGCCCCTTTCCTCTGACTGTTTACGTTTATACGGTGGTCTTTTTGGGCTCAACATTTTCTAACGTTACTCTCAGTAACTCCACATTGCTTTGCTGCTCAACAGTTGTTTGATGACTTTGTTGACCATTATCTTAAAATTGGCATCGTAACTTCTCCTCTTGTTTATTAACTCGCCTACTTTTGATCCACTGTGTTGGAGTTGGTCTCTGTCTCTCCTTCTCTCTCTCTCCTGTGGACTGTTACTTTAAGATGGTGTCTCGCTAGGGGAACACTCGTTTGGCGCCATCTGTTGTAGTGACTGTGTAATTACATCGAAAAGTCTAGACCCCGAATATAAGACGACTCTTTTTCAGATTTGTTTCAAGGAAAAAGAACAGTCTTATATTCGGCTCAATACGGTATATATACTCAAGTACTGTACTTAAGTACAATTTAGAGGTACTTGTACTTTACTTGAGTATTTCCATGTTCTGCTACCTTGTACTTCTACTCCTCTACAGTTCAGAGGTACATGGTGTACTTTTCCTCCACTACATGTATTTAATCCCTTTAGTTACTTCTCAGATGTGGATGAATGATGTGAAATTAATCAAGTGTTAAATCAGACTTTAGTTCCACCTGGAGTAAATCCACCAGCTACCCTGCAGTATACAAAGTCATTCAGACTAGCTGCACCTTTACCAGCTTTGAGAACACTTTCATGATCAATCTTTAGAAAACATATCATATATATTATTCTGAAATGGACCAATCTGCACAATGACTACTTTTACTGTCGCTGCTTTCACTAGATTTTGATGAGAATACTTTTCTACTTTCACTTGAGGAACATTTTGAATGCAGGACTTTTACTGTAACAGAGTATTCCTACACTCTGAGTACTTCTACTTTTACTCAAGTACAAGATCTGAGTACTTCTACTTTTACTCAAGTACAAGTTCTGAGTACTTCTACTTTTACTCAAGTACAAGATCTGAGTACTTCTACTTTTACTCAAGACAAGCTGAGACTTCTACTCAAGTACAAGATCTGAGTACTTCTACTTTTACTCAAGTACAAGATCTGAGTACTTCTACTTTTACTCAAGTACAAGATCTGAGTACTTCTACTTTTACTCAAGCACAAGATCTGAGTACTTCTACTTTTGGTACTTTAACTATATGTTGATGCTAATGCTTTTCCACTTGTACAGGTGTTTCAGTGTACTTTAATGTGTGCTTTCTTTTTAAACTACAGAATGCTGTAAGAGAATATTGATCTGTTTTGTAAATAATGTTTTGTTTCTGACTGAATCTGTTTCGTCTCTCTGCTCCAGGAAGAAGCATGTGTCGGCCATCTTGAACATCCGGGGCCTGACGCGTCAGTCGGAGCGCCAGGAGATCCTGAACATCGTGAAGGACCTGGAGAGCAGCGAGGCGGCGGGCGGTTCGATACTGACGCGTGAGCGCCTGCTGTTCCACGAGGTGCCGGTCACCTCCGAGGTGCCCTGCCTGAACCTGGGTCTGAGCCGGGTCGCCCTCAGCGCCTCGGCCTGCTTCACCGCTCTGAGGCCGAGGCAGAGGAGAGGCAGGAAGACCAGCCAGGAGACCACAGAGGACGGACTCTGAGAAGAGACCAGGAGGGAAGACCAGGAGGAAAGACCAGGAGCAAAGACCAGGAGGACACAGAGGACGGACTCTGAGAAGAGACCAGGAGGAAAGACCAGGAGGAAAGACCAGGAGGACACAGAGGACGGACTCTGAGAAAGACCAGGAGGACACAGAGGACGGACTCTGAGAAGAGACCAGGAGGAAAGACCAGGAGGACACAGAGGACGGACTCTGAGAAGAGACCAGGAGGAAAGACCAGGAGGAAAGACCAGGAGGACACAGAGGACGGACTCTGAGAGAAGACCAGGAGGACACAGAGGACGGACTCTGAAATTGAAAACGTTGAATACATTTCTGACCTTTTTAGGATCATAAACGGCAGTTTGGAGTCCGGAAAACTGCCCAAATTCATCAAATCGGTCCACAGAGAGCACAAACGCATATGAAGACAATAGCGTCTAAAGGACTTGGGCCATTTTTTGACAGTTTTGAAGTGTTTTTTTTTTGTTGTAGTAATAGTTTTTATGTTGAATCAATTACATTTTTAGGATCATTTATGGCAGTTTTGAGTCCCCCGAAAACGTTTAAATCCACCCAAAATTAGAAGACAAAGATTTAGTCTAAACCCCGACGACGCCCTCTGAAACTCAGGGCAGTTTTGAGTGCCATACTTTTAATATGACCCAAAATGCATCAAACCAGCCCACAGAGAGCACAGAAATGTCCACTTTCTGGTTAAAACTGCTATTTTTGGTCCTGAAAATGTCAGAAATGGATTCAGCCAACCTCCAGAACCCAGACGACGTCCTCTGAAACTCAGGGAGAAAAGATGAAGATTAAAGCCAGCATAGAAACTGCTGGATACTAACCTGCAGATAAGATAAGAAGTACTTTATTGATCCCAATTTGGGAAATGTTTGTATGTTGGGACATGTACACAGTTAGTAGAAACATAAGTTGAGTTAATTAGCATTTAAAGACAACCGCTTCTAAATGGCTTGGCCGATTTGGACATTTGCCCTCCCTGAACCTGGGTCTGAGCCGGGTCGCCCACAGCGCCAGACCAGGAGGAGGACCAGGGGGAACAGCAGGGAGAACCAGGAGAACCAGGAGGAGGTGCTCTGAGGACCAGAACCAGGAGGAGGTGCTCTGAGACTCAGGGAGAAAAGACCAGGGTTGAGATTAACGCCAGGAGAGTGAACCAGGTTTTTTTTTCGGATCAAAATGGCCGTTTTGAGCCAAATAGAAAAGTCAGAAAAAGTTATTGCGACAATATTAGAATAGCTCTGATCAACCAACCAGAGGACGTCCTCTGAAATTGAGAACGTTGAATACATTTTTGACAAATGTGACAGTCCCCAACGATGTTTAAATCAACCCAAAATGAATCAAAATCAGTCCATACCAACATCAACTTATGCTAATGTGTGAATGTTCCAACATCTGCAGGCTAGCATCCGGCAGCTTCTATGAGCTGCAGACCCTACTCTACATTTCTATCAGAACACTCTGGGGTCTCAACATGTCCGGATCGCTTTGAGACTCTGAGCCGTTTTCTGAATGGAGAAGAGCTAACGTTGTCTCAAGAACTTCTTCTGACTTTTCTGTTTCTGATTTGCATCTTTAATGTGACTTTGAAAAGAAACTGTGTGAACAGCCCATCAGTCCGGAGGCCGACGGGAGCAAGCGTGCACAAAACACTTCTTTAGTAGAAACACGCTGCAGATTCAGAAACAATGCAGATATACGCCGTCCAGGAAAACCCCAAAGAGTTTCTGCATCCGTTTTTAAAGTCTAATAGAGGTCTTAATGTCCAACATTCATCAAACTCAGTCCACAGAGAACACATATGGACAATTCTGGTTAAACCTGAGATTTGTTATCCTGAAATGTCAAAAGCATCCTCAATAACCCACACAAACACTACAAAACTGTCCTAATCTGCCAAGACATTTTTTAACTATTGTCTGCAAAGCTATCTAATGCTAATAAACGCAGTCCACGGAACTCTGTCTAACATCTTTAATCAACTGAAAATGAGTTTCTGATTCAGATTCCTCCATTTCAGAGTCTAATCTTGGCAAATTTGGAGCACATGTTTGTATATTTGAACGCGGGGTGACACATTTCTTCACATCGCTGATTCACCTGGTTTACCGCGGCAGAACGAACCCTAAAAATAAACCGAGAGCTCACTTTTTTAATGGGAAAAAGTACAAATATAGCTCAGAAAATGATTTAAAGAAACATGCACTTTTATTGGTTAATCATTCCCTTAGATCCTTTAGACTCCCTGACTCAAGGGACACCTGTGAGGACTGAAATGCATTGTGGGAAAACAGTCAGGCGTCCTCTTGCTGTGTTTAATCTGTGACCCTTCAGATAATCTCGTTTAAGGTCTTTTATTCAATTCAGTCGCTATAATCCACAGGACGCAGAAACTGGAGCGTTTATAGTTTTATTGTTGCACATGATGATGTTTGAATCAAAGGTACTATCAGTATTTAACGCCCTGATTACAGAGCTCTG